>NC_041389.1:623093539-623149290 GCF_002162155.2 Triticum dicoccoides
ACTCACCACTCGATAGGATTTTTTATCACTTAGGCGAGTACTGGACTGCAGCTAAGCCCCCAAGTGAGAGGCAGACTCACCACTTGGTAGGATTTTTTATCACTTAGGCGAGTACTGGACTGCAGCTAAGCCCCCGAGTGAGAGGTAGACTCACCACTCGGTAGGATTTTTTGTCACTTAGGCGAAACAGATTCACAGTTAAGGCACCCACTTGGGGATTTTAGAACATGTAAAAAATGAACAACAATCATTCAAAAGACTGTAAAATCATGTCTTTTGATAATCAAACTAAAAGGTACTTCTTATTACATCTCATCAGTCTAAATACTTAAGAGTAAAAAGGGCGGAGCAGTTCCGCATTCCAAGCGCGTGTCTCATCTTTGTTGTGCTCGACGTTGAAGAGACGATACCCTCCGTTGTGGAGCACTTTGGTGACGATGAAAGGGCCTTCCCAAGCAGGAGCGAGCTTGTGTGGTTTTTGCTGGTCCACTCGGAGAACCAGGTCTCCTTCTTGAAATGCCCGACCCCTTACGTTTCTGGCATGGAATCGACGCAAGTCTTGCTGATAAATGGTCGACCGAATCAAGGCCATCTCTCTTTCTTCTTCCAGGAGGTCGACTGCATCTTGCCGAGCCTGCTCTGCTACCTCTTCTGAGAAGAGTTCGACTCGGGGCATGTTGTGGAGCAAATCACTCGGGAGTACGGCTTAGGCTCCGTAGACTAAGAAGAATGGAGTCCGTCCAGTCGACCGATTAGGAGTTGTCCTCAATCCCCAAAGCACTGATGGGAGGTCATCAACCCAAGCCCCTGCTGCATGCTTGAGCTCACGCATCAACCGAGGTTTCAGTCCTTTGAGAATTAATCCATTCACTCGCTCAGCCTGCCCATTCGACTGAGGATGAGCGACCGAAGCGTAATCGACCCTCGTGCCTTGGGAAGCACAAAAGGCTCTGAATTCATCAGAGTCGAAGTTCGGTCCGTTATCCGTGATGATGCTGTGTGGAACACCATATTTGAATATCAATTCCCTGATGAAGCGCACAACTGTACTTGCTTCAATATTTTTAATGGGCTTGGCTTTGATCCATTTGGTAAACTTGTCGACTGCCACCAGCACATGGGTAAATCCGCTCCTGCCAGTCCTCAGGGGTCGAACCATGTCCAATCCCTAGACAGCAAAAGGCCAGACGAGTGGAATAGTCTTGAGAGCTGATGCAGGTTTATGGGACATGTTGGAGTAAAACTGACAACCTTCACACTTGTCCACTATTTCTTTTGCCATCTCGTTGGCATGTGAGCAGTAAAATCCGTCTCGGTATGCTTTGGCCACGATGGTCCGAGAGGACGCATGGTGACCACAGGTCCCTGAGTGAATATCATTGAGGATCATTCGGCCTTCTTCTGGTGTGATGCACTTCTGGCAGACCCCAGTTACACTTTCTCTGAACAACTGACCTTTTATCACGGTAAAGGATTTAGATCGTCGGACGTTCTGTTGAGCCTCTTCTTCATCCTCTGGAAGTTCTTTCCTAAGAATGTATGCAATGTACAACACTGTCCAGCCAGGAGTGATGACCAAAACCTCCATGACTAAGTCGACCACGGCTGGGATTTCGACTTCAGTCGGATCTGTGGCACTCTTGGGCTGTGGTGATTCTTCGGTGAAAGGATCTTCCTGAACTGAAGGTGAATGAATATGTTCCAAAAACACATTTTGGGGAATGGCCTCTTTATTTGAACCTATATTTGCCAACTCATCTGCAACTTGATTTTTCAGTCGGGGTATATGGTGAAGCTCCAAACCTTCAAACTTCTTTTCCAGCTTTCTTACTGCATTGCAATAACCAGTCATGGCTGGGCTCCCGACATCCCATTCCTTCATCACTTGATTAACCACCAAATCTGAGTCGCCGTAGACCATAAGGCGACGGACGCCGAGTGATATGGCCAGACGCAACCCGTATAAAAGTGCTTCATATTCGGCTTCATTATTGGAGGAATGAAAATGAATCTGGAGAACATAATTAAGCTTGTCTCCACGGGGGGATACCAATACTACCCCAGCACCTGAACCATTCAGCATCTTGGAGCCATCAAAGAACATAGTCCAATGCTCTGAGTGAACTTGAGTCGGCAATTGCTGCTCAATCCACTCGGCAAGGAAATCTGCGATTGCTTGGGACTTGATAGCTTTCTTTGCCTCAAACTTGATATCCAATGGAAGGAGTTCAATCGCCCATTTTGCCACTCGACTAGTTGCATCTTTGTTATTCAGAATTTAAGATAGTGGCACGTCGCTGACGACTGCAATGGAGTGATCAGAGAAATAATGTGCAACCTTCTTCATGGTCATGTATATTCTATAGACAAGCTTCTGATAATGTGGATATCGTTGCTTGGATGGAGTCAAAACTTTAGAGAGATAATAAACTGGGCGTTGAACCTTGTAAGCTTTTCCTTCCTCTTCTCGCTCGACCGTGAGTACTGTACTGACAACTTGTCCAGTGGCTGCAATGTAAAGAAGTAAAGTCTCTTTGCTGATTGGCGCAGCGAGCATCGGCTGGGTGGAAAGCAGGGCTTTGAGCTCTATAAACGCTGCATCAGCTTCCTCAGTCCACTCAAACTTATCAGATTTCTTCATCAGTCGGTAAAGAGGCAAGGCCTTTTCACCGAGATGAGAAATGAATCAACTCAAGGTGTCCAAACAACCAGTCAGCTTCTGAACGTCATGCACTCGCACAGGGCATTTCATTCGGAGGATGGTATCAACGTTTTCTGAATTGGCGTCGATCCCTCATTTGGAAACGAGAAAACCGAGTAACTTTCCTCCTGGAACTCCGAATGTGCACTTTGACGGATTAAGCTTGATATCGTACCTTCTTAGGTTGGCAAAGGTTTCTGCGAGGTCCGTCAATAGGTCAGAGCCTTTGCGAGACTTGACCACAATGTCATCCATGTATGCTTCCACATTCCGACTGATTTGAGTGAGAAGACACTTCTGAATTATTCTCATGAATGTGGCTCCGGCATTTTTAAAACCAAAAGGCATGCTGACATAGCAAAAGCACCCGAATGGGGTGATGGAGGCTGTTTTTATTTCATCGGGATCATACAGTCGGATCTGCTGATACCCAGACTATGCATCTAAAAAATACAAGCGCTCACACCCCGCAGTTGAATCAAAAATCTGATCAATGCGGGGGAGAGGGAAGTGATCTTTCGAGCAGGCCCGATTGATATGCTTGAAATCAATGCACATACGAAGTGAATCGTCCTTCTCAGGGACCATGACAACATTGGCAAGCCACTCAGAGTGGTTGATCTCCCGGATGAACTCTGCTGCTAGGAGCCGAGCTACTTCCTCGCCAATTGCCTTTCTCTTCTGCACGGAGGACCGCCAAAGATGCTCTTTGACGGGTTTTATCTTGGGATCGACGCGCAAATGGTGCTCAACCAGTTCTCTGGGTACACCCGGCATGTCAGAGGGTTTCCATGCAAAGATGTCCCAGTTCTCACGGAGGAACTGGATGAGTGCTTCTTCCTATTTGCTGTCGAGTGTCATTGATATATGAGTCGGTGCGACATTGGGATTGGTTGGGTGAATATGAATCGGCTTCGTTTCATGAGGCGACTGAGCAGAATCAGTGGCGGGCTTCTTGGCTTGGAGCAAATCACTCGGATTTGCATTGTTCTGATACTCTTGGAATTCCACTGCTGCCATCTGCGCATCAGCAATTTTGGAACCTTTCTGGAAGCATTCCTATGCTTTCTGCCGATTGCCAGTAACTGCGATCACACCTTCGGGGCCAGGCATCTTCAACTTGAGGTACACGTAACATGGTCGAGCCATAAAACGTGCGTAGGCAGGCCTACCCAAAATGGCATGATAAGCAGTCTGGAAATCCATGACTTCAAATGTCAACTTTTCCTTACGGTAGTGCTTGGAATCACCGAAAACCACGTTGAGAGCAATCTGGCCGAGTGATTCGGCTTTCTTTCCAGGGATAACACCATGGAAACTCATATTGCTCTCGCTAAGTTTGGACATCGGAATGCCCATCCCCTTCAAAGTTTCAGCATAAAGGATATTCAGACTGCTACCACCGTCCATCAGCACTTTAGCCAGTCTAGTGCCTCCGACCACGGGTCGACCACCAATGCTTGCCTCCCAGGGGTGGCCACACGAGCAGGATGGTCAGACTGGTCGAATGTGATGGCTGTCTGAGACCATTTCAGGTATGTGGTCGTCGTCACCGGAGCGACCATGTTCACTTCTCTATTGATAACTTTCAGCCGACTCTTGCTCTCAACATCAGCAAAAATTATGAGGGTGGAATTGACTTTGGGATAACCGTCGTCTTCCTCTTCATCCTCATCTGTCCGACTCATTCTCCTTCTCACCGGGCTATTTTTCTCGGAACTGCTGGATCAGGAGTCGACATTGTCGAGTGGTATGCGTAGGGTAGATCAGATTACCCTCTTCATCCTTCTTCGTGTGGATGTGACATGGCAAATCCAACACATCATTCCCTGCTTGATCCTTTACCTTCTTAGGGGGCCAGGGCCCTTTAGGTTTTCCCTTGAACTTTCCTTGAGCCACTGCAGCAATCTCACCGGGTGCCGCCGGCTCGGCCTTACGCTTCTGTTCCCGATTGGAATTACCTCCACCGGTCTCTTGGCCGACCGGCTTACTCTTTCCGCTACGGAGTCGATCCTCTTCTTCCCTGTTAGCGTATCGGGTGGCTATTTCCATCATCCGAGTCAGAGTCATATCACTAGTCCGACCGAACTTCAGGACCAACTCTCGGTATTTGATGCCTTCTTTGAAGGCACACATAGCTTGATGCTCTGATACATTTTCAACGGTGTGATGCAAAGTGGTCCACCTCTGGATGAAATCTCTCAAAGTCTCACTCGGCTTTTGTACATAATGCTGCAACTCGATTAATCCTACTGTTCGTTTGCAAGTGCCCTCAAAAGTTCTGACGAACACTCGAGCTAGCTCTTCCCAACTGTATATACTGCCTGGAGCCAATTGAGTCAACCACGCTCGGACCGACCCTTCCAACATCAGAGGAAGATGCTTCATTGCTAATTCATCATTTCCACCGCCAATCTGCACAACCACTCAGTAATCCTCGAGCCAAGTTTCAGGCTTGGATTCTCCAGTGAACTTACTGACCCCGGTCACCAACCTGAAGTTGGGAGGAATCACTACAGCCCTGATGGCTTTGCTGAAACACTCTGGACCAGAAACATGCACTCTGCTGCCACTTGGATGATCTCTGCCAGGGTCTTCTCTATGCGCTCTGTTCCAGTCGACTAGGCCTTGAACGAGGATGTATCTCGCATCAAAGCCTGGCTCTCTTGGGTCGACCGGTGCCCTGCGCTCGCCACTGTGACACCGTCTGTCATTGTTCTGCCGAGGCACATATGACGCACTCCTCGGAGGAGGCATGGGCACTCAACGATGATTGTCATGGTCGAGCGGATGATCATACTGTCCATGGCCCTCATGCCTCGGGGCGACCTTGGGCTGTGGGCCGACTGAACTGTATCTGCTACTATGCATATGCTGTGAATCCTATTCCGCGATTGAGACACTGCTGAGTTCTACTCTCCTGCTGCCCGGAGCAAGGCCCTGATCTGCATCAGCCCTCTGCAAGCCTCCGCCTGGGAAGGTTGGATCGACTCTGCTATTCGGGCCGCAGCTGCGAGGTTATGAATCAGAGTACGGTATACCTTAGGTGGATGCGGGAAAAGTTGCCATCGACTAGACTCAGGGACCCGCTCCCAAGCACGCTCGTCGAGGGCGCGCTGAAGGTTCTCCAGTCGAGTGTGCTCAGCCACATTAGCCAGGCGCACCTCTTCCAAGGCTCGAGCCTCGGGGGTTTCTCCAACGATGGGCGTGTGGAGTGCATCCATGTTGCGGCGATGAAGTTCTTCCCTCTGCTGCGAAGAGAGGGGTTCGGGATGGTATTCCTCATGAACGCGCGATGGATCGCCGCCACCATCTTCACCGTCTTCACGACGGAAGCCAGGAGGACCACATGGTCCATCGACCATCAAGACTTCGGCCGCAGGTCGCTGCTATCGCACTCGGATGCGGTCTCCGCGGAGCCAGTCGACAGATCGAACAGGCCATGGAGAGTTTTGTCGGGCTCGATTGCCGTGACTTGATTGGTGGCTAAACGCTGAGCCACCACGTGTTTCACCCACCGCTAAAGCCACGATCGACTGAATCGCTTGCGGCAGCAAACAGCGGGGAGGGAAGACACCATCGGAGTCGACTGATACTGAGTCGACGGCTGCCGGAGAAAGACGCCGCGAACGCACGCGCGAAAGTGCGTCGCGCCTCGGACGGGGAGCGCCTCAATGTCAAGGGGAGCTGCTTGAAGCCACGTGGAGTCATCGGCGACAAAAACGAGCGCGCTGAGACGGATCTCGCCGCCCTCAGCCAATCCGCCGGCAGAAACAATGATGGTGATGATCGGAAAAACTTGCAACTTCACCAAAAAGTCGCTAAGACACCTGCCCCACGGTGGGCGCCAACTGTCGTGGTTCTAAGACTGACAGTAGAAAGGGGGTAGGTAGGGAGAGGCAAGATCTCAGCTATGGTGAAGGTGTACACACGAGGTTTACGAGTTCAGGCACTTCTCAATGGAAGTAATAGCCCTACGTCTCGATGCCCGGAGGCAGTCGATTGGATTATATGTGTGACGTTACAGGGGGCGCGAACCCTTATGCCAGAGGAGGGGGGTGGCTTATATAGAGTACGCCAGGACCTCCACCGCCCTCCATTACAAGGGACTTAATGTACATAAAGTAGGGGCATTACTGGTAACGCCAGCCTTAAGTGCTGTTAATGACCTTAAAGACTACGGAGTGAACGCCTGCCCGGTGTAATGCTGAGTGACTCCTGGTCTTCGGTAGGTCGAGTGATTCTCTGGATGGACGAGCGACAGTAGGGAGGAGGACGCCCGAGTGACATGACTGTCGAGTGGATTGCACTCGACATCTTTGACTGGGGGTTTCTTGCTGTCTCTTGGACTCCTTATCTTCTAGGGTAGTGACCTTGGGTAGGACGTATAGGTCCGGCCTATGACCCTACCCCAGGTTTGTGTCCTCATCACCACCCTGACGGCCTCCTGAGTCTCTCCCTGGCCTGGGATCCTCCGGGAAAACGCCTCGGTGCCATCTATGGCCTTGGGAGAGGAGGCCGCTGGAAGGGACCCGCTGTCCGTCGTTTCCAGGTCCAGCAAATCTCCCAAAGATGAGGACCACTCGAGGTTGGACTGAGCCGGACTGCAAATGCATGATTCAACATGTTAATACTATGAAGTAGAAAGGCCGGATATATGAATGTGTCCAAGTTTTTGGGTACTCACGATTTGGCTAGGGGCTTGTCTTAGGAGCACCGCTCTGGGTTGCTGTCGACGTCCCACACGGAGTTATCTGCGAGGGAACCCTTCCCCCTCTTGGACGCCTCTCCAGATTTGTGGAGGCCGCCCTCTTATTCCTTCCCCCCTCAGGGGGAGAGTTGCTTTCCTCCTCCTCTTTGTCCTCGGTGGAGGAGGAGTGAGTCTCGGTGTCTTCAAACATCACGTCTGAAGCACCCTTGCGACAGAGGCCACCTTTGGCCCCCTTGGCCTTCTTCTTGGGCTTCTTCTCTGGCGCTTGATAGGGTGCCGGAACCAGCATCTTTGTCAGAAGTAGAATTGCTAGGTCTTCGGGCAGCAGAGCCGGGCAGTGAATCCACTCTGCCTTCTTTGTCCAGCCCTGAGAAACAGTAGGGAGTCTTAGGCATCTTCCTCGAGTATGCAAGTAAAGGATACACCTTGAAAACATGAAAAAACTTACCGGACTAGCAGGATGGGCCAAGTCGTGCCCACGGTCCTCGGAGGTGTCTGGCCACGTCTCGCTGGACTTGAAAAGCACCTTCCAGATGTCTTCATGCGTAGTGCCGAAGAACTGCATCAAGGTCTGGTGCTTGGCCGGATCGTACTCCCACAAATGGCACGTCCGGCTTTGGCACGAAAGGATCCGACGAATAAGCATCACCTGGATCACTGATGACCCACAAGTGTAGGGGATCTACCATAGTCCTGTCGATAAGTAAGAGTGTTGAACCCAACGAGGAGCAGAAGGAAATGACAAGCGGTTTTCAGTAAGGTTTTCTCTGCAAGCACTGAAATTGTAGGTAACAGATAGTTTTGTGCTAAGATAAATTGTAACGAGTAACAAGCAATGAAAGTAAATAAAGTGCAGCAACATGGCGCAATCCTTTTTGTAACAAAGGATAAGCCTGGAAAATTTCTTATAATGAGAAAAGAGCTCCCGAGGACACATGGGAATTATCGTCAAGCTAGTTTTCATCACGCTCATATGATTCGCGTTCAGTACTTTGATAATTTGATATGTGGGTGGACCGGTGCTTGGGTACTGCCCTTACTTGGACAAGCAACCCACTTATGATTAACCCCTATTGCAAGCATCCACAACTACAAAAGAAGTATTAAGGTAAACCTAACCACAACATTAGATATATGGATCCAAATAAGCCCCTTACGAAGCAACGCATAAACTAGGGTTTAAGCTTCTGTCACTCTAGCAACCCATCATCTACTTATTACTTCCCAATGCCTTCCTCTAGGCCCAAATAGTGGTGAAGTGTCATGTAGTCGACATTCAAATAACACCACTAGAGGAAAGACAACATACATCTCATCAAAATATCGAACGAATACCAAATTCACATGACTACTAATAGCAAGACTTCACCCATATCCTTAGGAACAAACGTAACTACTCACAAAGCATATTCATGTTCATATTCAGAGGAGTAATAATATGCATTAAGGATCTGAACATATGATCTTCCACCAAGTAAACCAATTAGCATCAACTACAAGGAGTAATCAACACTACTAGCAACCCATAGGTACCAATTTGTGGTTTTAGATAGATTGGATACAAGAGATGAACTAGGGTTTGAGAGGAGATGGTGCTGGTGAAGATGTTGATGGAGATTGACCCCCTCCCGATGAGAGGATCATTGGTGATGACGATGGTGATGATTTCCCCCTCCCGGAGGGAAGTTTCCCCGGCAGAACAGCTCTGCCGGAGCTCTAGATTGGTTCCGCCTCGTGGCGGCGGAGTTTCGTCCCGTAAGCTAGCCTCAGATTTTTTCCCCGGGTAAAAGCCTTCATATAGCAGAAGATGGTCACCGGAGGGCCACCAGGTGGCCCAGGAGACAGGGGGCGCACCTAGTAGGGGTGGGCACGCCCCCCACCCTCCTGGCCAGGGTGTGGGCCCCCTCGTGTGCTTTCTTCGCTCAATAATTCTTATTAATTCCAAAAATAACTTTCGTGGAGTTTCAGGATTTTTGGAGATGAGTAGAATAGGTTTCCAAATTTTCTCCTTTTCAGCCAGAATTCCAGCTGCCGGCATTCCCCCTCTTCATGGTAAACCTTGTAAAATAAGAAAGAATAGCCATAAGTATTGAGATGTAATGTATAATAACAGCCCATAATGCAATAAATATCGATATAAAAGCATGATGCAAAATGGACGTATCAACTCCCCAAGCTTAGACCTCGCTTGTCCTCAAGCGGAAGCCGAAATCAAAAAATATGTCCACATGTTTAGAGATAGAGGCGTCAATAAAAATAAAATACGGACATGATGGCATCATGATCATTCTCATAACAGCAATATAAATATATTTTATCATAAGATTTCCTATGCTCAAGTAACAATCAATTCACAATGTCAAGCATGCTTCAGAAACTTCACTGGGAACTAACAAACTAAAATCTCAATCATTGAAGCAATTGCAATTTATCATAATATCAGAAAGAGTCAAGAATAGAGCCTTTCAGCAAGTCCACATACTCAACTATCATGTAGTCTTCTATAATTGCTAACACTCACGCAATACTTGTGGTTATGGAGTTTCAACCGGACACTAAGAAAGATCGGGGCTTATTGTGTTGCCTCCCAACATATTCACCTTTGGGTGATGTCAACAATAATAATTCATGCTAACTTACATCCAATTGGATATATATATATGAAGATCTTTCAAACACGAGGAGCTTGCCAAAGGATAAAATGAAGAAGGGAAAGGTGAAGATCACCTTGATTCAAGCATAAAGTAAAAACATAAAGTAAAAGATAGGCCCTTCGCAGAGGGAAGCAAAGGTTGTCATGTGCTTTTAGGGTTGGACACACAAAATCTTAATGCAAAAGAACACCACTTTATATTGCCACTTGTATATGGACCTTTATTATGCAGTCCGTCGCTTTTATTGCTTCCATAACAAGCTCGTATAAAGCTTATTTTCTCTGCACTAATAAGTCATACATATTTAGGGAGCAATTTTTATTGCCTGCAACATGACAACTTACTTGAAGGATCTTACTCAATCCATAGGTAGGTAAGGTGGACTCTCAAGGCAAAACTGGCTTTAGGGATATTTGGAAGCACAAGTAGTATCTCTACTTGGTGCAAGGAATTTGGCTAGCATAAGGGGGAAAGGCAATCTCAACATGTTGGGAAGATCAATGATAATATACTTTAACTAAGATGTGAGAAAACATAAACCATTACATTGTCTTCCTTGTCCAACATCAACTCTTTTAGCATGTTATACTTAATTAGTGCTCTCAATCATAAAAGATGTCCATGATAATATATTTGCATGTGAAAACTTCTCTTTCCTTATTACTTCCTATTAATTGCAACGATGACCAAAACTACGTTTGTCAACTCTCAACAATTTTATGCCTCATACTTTCTATGTGTGAAGTCATTACTATCCATAAGATCAACATGAACTCTTTTATTCTTTTTATTCTTTCTATTTTCTCAAGATCATGGTAAGATAGCAAAGCCCTTGACTCAACACTAATCTTTATTATAAATAGCTCATGGACTCGATTACAGAAAGAGATCACAAAGCAAAACTCAAAAGCTAATTGATACCAAAACCTCAATCTACTAGATCAAGATACTACTAAAAGGATCAAACTAAATAAAACGGTAAAGATAGGAGTATGATGGTGATATGATACCGGGGCACCTCCCCCAAGCTTAGCAGTTGCCAAGGGGAGTGCCCATACCCATGTGATTATGTCCTCAGAGGTGGTGAAGTAGGAGTTGTTGATGATGTAGGCTTGTCGTCCATCTTCCAAGGCATCGGCTCACCATCATAGAAGGATGATCGAGTCTCCGAGATCCTTAAATCTGCAGCCAAACTCATCCTCTTGAATCTATATTCATACTCACAGTCTTGGTTTTGCAGGTCATAGATCTGGGCTTGGAGGTGCTCGATTTTCTCTTGAAGCTTGAAGATGGTCTCCCCAATGACCTTGGCATCTAGCTTGTGGTTGTTGGTGAACTCCGTGATCATCATCTGGTTGGCGTTGAGTCCACGCTCCACCATCCCTTGGCACTTGAAAACTCTTTGCTCCATGGTTTCGAGCTTTGTCTCCACGCTTCCGGTACGCCTTGGTCCCTCCACATCGCGGATGTGCTGCACCCCCTCACGCATCTCAATGGTTTGAGGGTGTTGCAGCACCTCCGCGAGATAGGGGTTGATAACCCTCTTGAAAAACTTGTCCTTGGGAGCGCTTAGAGACGTCATGATGCTCTAGATCTGTAACAGAAACAACTCAAAACAAAAACAGAGGATATTTGCGTGATACGGTGGCCAAAACCTTCAGGAGATTATATAATGAATTTTTACCAATGATACGTCTCCAACGTATCTACTTTTCCAAACACTTTTGCCCTTGTTTTGGACTCTAACTTGCATGATTTGAATGAAACTAACCCGGACTGACGCTGTTTTCAGCAGAACTGCCATGATGTTGTTTTATGTGTAGAAAAGAAAAGTTCTCGGAATGTCCTGGAAATCCATGGAGGCACTTTTTGGAATTAATAAGAATTTTGGGCAAAAGAATTAATGTGAGGGGCCCACAGCCTATCCACGAGACAGGGAGGCGCCCCCCTAGGGCGCGACCTCCTATCTCGTGGGCCCCCTGGACCTCCACCGGCCTCAACTCCAACTCTATATCTTCCGTCTCGCGGAGAAAAAAATCAGGGAGAAAGTTTCATCGCGTTTTACGACACGGAGCCGCCGCCAAGCCCTAATCTCTCTCAGGAGGGCTGATCTGCAGTCCGTTCAGGGCTCCGGAGAGGGGGATTCGTCGCCGTCATCATCATCAACCATCCTCCATCACCAATTTCATGATGCTCACCGCCGTGTGTGAGTAATTCCATCGTAGGCTTGCTGGACGGTGATGGGTTGGATGAGATTTACCATGTAATGAAGTTAGTTTTGTTAGGGTTTGATCCCTAGTATCCACTATGTTCTGAGATTGATGTTGCTATGACTTTGCTATACTTAATGCTTGTCACTAGGGCCCGAGTGCCATGATTTCAGATCTAAACCTATTATGTTTTCATGAATATATGTGTGTTCTTGATCCTATCTTGCAAGTCTACCTGCCGTTCCAAGTAAATTTGTATGTGCCAAACTCCAAACCTTCAAATGAAATTCTATTTTGTATGCTCGAGCAGCTCATGTTACAACTAGGGCTGCCTATATCTTCCATACTAGGTGGGTTATTCTCAAGAGGAGTGGACTCCGCTCCTCATGCAGGAGAAAGGGCCGGTAACCGGGATGCCCAGTCCCATGATCCAAAAAGATCAAATAAAATCAAAATAATTAAATAAAACTCCCCCAGGGCTGTTGTATGTTGGAGGCACTCGTTGTTTCGAGCAAGCCATGGATTGATGCTTGTTGGTGGTTGGGGGAGTATAAACCTTTACCATTCTGTTTGGGAACTGCCTATAATGCATTTAGTATGGCAGATACAGCCATCTCATAGATGTTGCATTGACAACAAAAGTATGCCGCTCAAAATGTTATTCAATCTCTATTTTAAAAATCGAGCTCTGGCAGCTCTACACATCCCTGCTTCCCTCTGCGAAGGGCCTATCTATTTACTTTTATGTTGAGTCATCACCCTTCTTATTAAAAGCACCCGCTGGAGAGCACACTATCATTTGCATTCATTATTACTGGTTTATATTGGGTATGACTTGACTGGATCTCTTTTACCATGAATTACAATGTTTAGTCAGTCCTTGATCTTTAAAGGTGCTCTGCATTTATGTTTTGCGGTCTCAGAAAGGGCTAGAGAGATACCATTTTGTTATATCATGTTATGATTATTTTAAGAAAGTGTTGTCATCCGAGTTTTATTATTATGGCTCGCTAGCTGATTATGCTATTGATGTGAGTAATTGTGAGACCTATGTGTTATTGTAGTTCATAATATTTGATGAAACTTGAATGCTGGCTTTTCATGTTACAACAACAAGAGCAAACAGAGTTTGTAAAAGTTTTTCTTTATCACTTTCAGTTTATCAACTGAATTGCTTGAGGACAAGCAAAGGTTTAAGCTTGGGGGAGTTGATACGTCTCCAACGTATCTACTTTTCCAAACACTTTTGCCCTTGTTTTGGACTCTAACTTGCATGATTTGAATGAAACTTACCCAGACTGACGCTGTTTTCAGCAGAACTGCCATGATGTTGTTTTATGTGTAGAAAAGAAAAGTTCTCAGAATGTCCTGGAAATCCACGGAGGCACTTTTTGGAATTAATAAGAATTTTTGGCGAAAGAATTAATGCCAGGGGGCCCATAACCTGTCCACGAGACAGGGGGTGCGCCCCCCTAGGGTGCGGCCTCCTATCTCGTGGGCCCCCTAGACCTCCACCGACCTCAACTCCAACTCTATATCTTCCGTCTCGCGGATAAAAAAATCAAGGATAAAGTTTCATCGCATTTTACGACACGGAGCCACTGCCAAGCCCTAATCTCTCTCGGGAGGGCTGATCTGGAGTCCGTTCGGGGCTCCGGAGAGGGGGATTCGTTGCCGTCGTCGTCGTCAACCATCCTCCATCACCAATTTCATGATGCTCACCGCCGTATGTGAGTAATTCCGTCGTAGGCTTGCTGGACGGTGATGGGTTGGATGAGATTTACCATGTAATCAAGTTACTTTTGTTAGGGTTTGATCCCTAGTATCCACTATGTTCTGAGATTGATGTTGCTATGACTTTGCTATGCTTAATGCTTGTCACTAGGGCCCGAGTGCCATGACTTCGGATCTGAACCTATTATGTTTTCATGAATATATGTGTGTTCTTGATCCTATCTTGCAAGTCTACCTGCCGTTCCAAGTAAATTTGTATGTGCCAAACTCCAAGCCTTCAAATGAAATTCTGTTTTGTATGTTCAAGCAGCTCATGTTACAACTAGGGCTGCCTATATCTTCCATGCTAGGTGGGTTATTCTCAAGAGGAGTGGACTCTGCTCCTCATTCACGAGAAAGGGCCAGTAACCGGGATGCCCAGTCCCATGATCCAAAAAGATCAAAGAAAATCAAAATAATTAAACAAAACTCCCCCAGGGCTGTTGTATGTTGGAGGCACTCGTTGTTTTGAGCAAGCCATGGATTGATGCTTGTTGGTGGTTGGGGGAGTATAAACCTTTACCATTCTATTTGGGAACTGCCTATAATGCATTTAGTATGGAAGATACAGCCATCTCATAGATGTTGCGTTAACAACAAAAGTATGCCGCTCAAAATGTTATTCAATCTCTATTTTAAAAATCGAGCTCTGGCACCTCTACAAATCCCTGCTTCCCTCTGCGAAGGGCCTATCTATTTACTTTTATGTTGAGTCATCACCCTTCTTATTAAAAGCACCCGCTGGAGAGCACACTGTCATTTGCATTCATTATTACTGGTTTATATTGGGTATGACTTGACTGGATCTCTTTTACCATGAATTACAATGTTTAGTCAGTCCTTGATCTTTAAAGGTGCTCTGCATTTATGTTTTGCGGTCTCAGAAAGGGCTAGCGAGATACCATTTTGTTATATCATGTTATGATTATTTTGAGAAAGTGTTGTCATCCGAGTTTTATTATTATGGCTCGCTAGCTAATTATGCTATTGATGTGAGTAATTGTGAGACCTATGTGTTATTGTGAGTATGGTTAGTTCATAATATTTGATGAAACTTGAATGCTGGCTTTTCATGTTACAACAACAAGAGCAAACAGAGTGTGTAAAAGTTTTTCTTTATCACTTTCAGTTTATCAACTGAATTGCTTGAGGACAAGCAAAGGTTTAAGCTTGGGGGAGTTGAGACGTCTCCAACGTATCTACTTTTCCAAACACTTTTGCCCTTGTTTTGGACTCTAACTTGCATGATTTGAATGAAACTAACCCAGACTGACGCTGTTTTCAGCAGAACTGCCATGATGTTGTTTTATGTGTAGAAAAGAAAAGTTCTCAGAATGTCCTGGAAATCCACGGAGGCACTTTTTGGAATTAATAAGAATTTTTGGCGAAAGAATTAATGCCAGGGGGCCCACAGCCTGTCCACGAGACAAGGGGGTGCCCCCTAGGGTGCGGCCTCTTATCTTGTGGGCCCCCTAGACCTCCACCGACCTCAACTCCAACTCTATATCTTCCGTCTCGCGGAGAAAAAAATCAAGGAGAAAGTTTTATCGCGTTTTACGACACGGAGCCACCGCCAGGCCCTAATCTTTCTCGGGAGGGGTGATCTGGAGTCCGTTCGGGGCTCCGGAGAGGGGGATTCGTGGCCGTTGTCATCATCAACCATCCTCCATCACCAATTTCATGATGCTCACCGCCGTATGTGAGTAATTCCATCGTAGGCTTGCTGGATGGTGATGGGTTGGATGAGATTTACCATGTAATCAAGTTAGTTTTGTTAGGGTTTATCCCCAGTATCCACTATGTTCTGAGATTGATGTTGCTATGACTTTGCTATGCTTAATGCTTGTCACTAGGGCCCGAGTGCCATGATTTCAGATCTGAACCTATTATGTTTTCATGAATATATGTGTGTTCTTGATCCTATCTTGCAAGTCTATAGTCACCTATTATGTGTTATGATCCGACAACCCCGAAGTGACAATAATCGGGATACTTCTGGGTGATGACCGTAGTTTGAGGAGTTCATGTATTCACTATGTGTTAATGCTTTGTTCCAGTTCTCTATTAAAAGGAGGCCTTAATATCCCTTAGTTTCCGTAAGGACCCTGCTGCAACGGGAGGGTAGGACAATAGACGTCATACAAGTTCTTTTCCATAAGCACGTATGACTATTTACGGAATACGTGCCTACATTACATTGATGAATTGGAGCTAGTTCTATATCACCCTATGTTATATCTATTGCATGTGGAATTGCATCCGGCATAATTATCCATCACTGATCCATTGCCTACGAGCTTTTCATATATTGTTCTTCGCTTATTTACTTTTCCGTTGCTACTGTTACAACTACTACAAAAACCCAAAAACATTTATCTTTACTGTTGCTACTGTTACCATTATTATCATACTACTTTGCTACTAAATAACTTGCTGCAGATACTAACTTATCCAGGTGTGGTTGAATTAACAACTCAACTGCTAATACTCAAGATTATTCTTTGGCTCCCCTTGTGTCGAATCAATAAATTTGGGTTGTACTTCACCCTCGAAAGCTGTTGCGATCCCCTACACTTGTGGGTTATCAACCGACCAAAATACGTAATGTGCAAGAAAACGGGGTCCGGGAGGCACACGAGGTGGCCACGAGACAGGGGGCGCGCCTAGGAAGGGCAGGCGCGCCCTCCACCCTTGTGGAAGCCTCGTGTCCTTCCCGGACTACTTCTTTCTTTCCAAAATTCTTAAATATTCCAAAACGGTTAAAAATTGTCATTAGAATTGTTTTGGAGTCAGTTTACTTACCGTACCACATACCTATTCCTTTTTGGAGTCTAGAACGTTCTGGAAAGTGTCCCTTATGTATTCCTCCGGGGTTACGGTCTCAACAATATTAGTTTCAACATTGATAGGATTACCTAAGATATAATGTTTGATTCTTTGACCGTTCACCACCCTCAGACTTGTGCCTTCGAAGTTGTTGATTTTTATGGCACTGGAACGATAGACCTCCTCGATAACATAAGGACCTTCCCATTTAGAGAGAAGTTTTCCTGCAAAAAATCTTAAACGAGAGTTGAATAATAACACATAATCACCTACGTTAAACTCACGCTTTTGTATCCTTTTGTCATGCCAGCGTTTGACTTTTTCTTTGAATAGCTTGGCATTCTCATAGGCTTGGGTTCTCCATTCATCAAGTGAGCTAATATCAAATAACCTCTTCTGACCGGTGTCGGGGAAACTGATCCACGAACACCTATGGGACCGGCGGACCGAGTCCCTTTCGGTTAGGCGGGGGGCGGAGATCGCACGAAGAGCAGATCGAGGCGAAGCACACGAGCTGTTTACCCAGCTTCGGAGCTCTCCGGAGAGATAATACTCCTACTGTTGCTTGTCTGATTGTATTGAGTTCTTGCTCGGGAGCGCTGAGTGCTACAGTACACTTCTAGCTGCTAACGAGACCGAGCGTGAGTGTTTTCTGGCTTTGAACCTTCCGAACCCCTCTCTACGTTGCGCATGGGCCTCCTTTTATATGCTCAAGGGGTCACCGACAGGTGGCAACGTAAACAAGGGTAAAAATGGAAAAGGACTTGCAGTTGGTACAGCTACCTGTACAGTGTTTCCTACCTAACCCTGACAGCAAGGGACAAAGGCATTAAATGCCCGTCTATGTCGCCCAAAACAGTGCAGAAAGGGACTATCAGGGGCGCCACCGCTCGCCACGATGGCGATCTTATCAGCGCCGCTTGCCACCGCGCACCGCTGGCTGCATAGCCTCTCACCACGCGCGCTTGGAAAGGCCCCAGGGCGACACGTTGGTGGATGCGCTGGAGCGTAGGTACAGGGTGGTAGCGTGCCGCGGCAAGTGCCTTGCCGCGGTCGTTGTCTTGTCGCGTCCGGAGGCTTGTCGCTCCCCGGGCCTTGCCGGGACGCGTGGTGCGTCGCGGCAAGCTCCTTGAGATGCCTTGGTGGGCCTTCCCGGCAAGCTCCTCTTGCCAGGGCCTTGTCTCCTTGGCTCGGATACTTTGCTCTTATGCCTTGGTTGGCCTTCCCGGCAAGCTCCTCCTGCCGGGGCCTTGTCTCCTTGGCTTAGACACTTTGTTCTTGAATGGCTCCACAGGAACCGCGGAGGACCTTGGCGGTCACCCGACAAGCCTTGCCGCGGGTGGCTGCAACTGCCAGTGCACAAGTTCGGGATACTAGGGTACCCCTACTCTAGTACACCGACAGGAGCCCCCAGGCCTGGGCCACACACAGTGCCAAGCGCTGTTGGGCCAGGCCCAAAACAGGGCACGGGCACGCGCGGCCTGGGTTACGCCGTATCTTTCTCCGTATCCACCGCGCCCTCCCAACGGCACGCGTCGAATGCGGCATCGTGGGAGAGATCGTGGGTGGTTTCTTTATTCGGAAGGGCGAAACGTCCGTCCCCTCCCTCTTTATAAGCAGGGGAAACAGGGACAGTTCGCCCATCCTGCCGGTTGTTACTCCGTTTCCCAAATCTCCGCCGCTCCCCCCTTCTTCTCGAGAGCAGCGCTCCGCCCCCCATTGCCACCAGCACCACCAACGCCGTCGATCTCCCCCACCACCTCCGCCATGGCTCCGAAAGCCGACAAGGGGAAGGGTGTGAAGTCGGTCGAGGCACAGCGGTTCGCGGCGCTGCGAAAGGAGCAGGCCCTCTTCCCCCCTCAGCTTGCCACGAAGGAGCTGAGGGAGTACTACTACCTCTTCTGGTCGACGGAGACGCGAGCGCATCCGCGCACGAGGGTACTTCCGGCTGCCACATCGGAACTGGCTCCAACCGGGTACCCCTTCTTCGCGCTGTTCTTCTACTGCGGGCTCTGCCCGCCCTTCTCTGAATTCTTCTGTGACATCATGAACACCTACGGGCTCCGCCTCCTTGATTTCACCCCCAACGCCGTTCTTACCATGGCAGTTTTCGCACACCTTGGCAAAAACTTTGTCGGAGTCCATCCAAATGTAGCCCTCTTCCGCCACTTCTTTATGCCCTGGGTTGAGAGAGGAGAGCCTCTTGCCGGCGGGATCGCTTGGATCTCAAGAGTCGGCAGAAGGAAGCTTATCTGGAGGGAGAGCTCCGCAGCAAGTGGGAGGAATGGAGAGCAGAGTGGTGCTGGATCGTCGAGGAGGACCCGCAGCCATTTACTGTCCAGCGCCAAGCCTCAATAGTGCGCGGCAATGATTGGAGCAACGTGGCCCCGGAAGATGACAGGCTGAAAATTGCCGTCACCCGGATCCTTCGCCTCAGGCTTGCCGGGCTCACTGTAGGCGCCGTTGGCGCAGACTTTCTCCGCCGCCGCATCGCCCCCTTGCAGGAGAGGAGGAGACCCGCCTGGGAGTTCCAGAACTCGGCGGATATCATGAGGCTGCGCCCGGGCCTCAACTTCAACTTCACCGTCCTGGAGCTGGATGCGATGCTCCTGGAGCTGTTCAAGCGCGATCCTCAACATCCATTCGTGTTGCCGAGGGGTGTGCTTCCGTTGTGCAAAAACTCTTTGCTCGACCGCATCCGCGCAATGATGCCGCTGTGCGACTCGCCCGGAATCGTCCCGACTTGGCAAGAGCCTGCAGACGACGTCGTGCGGGATTTCTTTGACGGCCTGGTAGAAGTGCCGATCCGCCCTGATGAACAGAAGAGCCTCACCCGTGACACCACCGATAATGAGATGCAGCGCATCGCCACCAGGCTGGAAGAGGTGGCAGCAGCCGTTGCCGCGGGTGAGTTCGGATTCACCATGGAGGAGGCAGAGGCAGAAAAGGCGGCAAGCCTTGCCGAGCGCGAGGAGTTTGCCGGCGAGGAAGAACTTGTCGGGCCCGAAGAGGAGCCGAGCGAGCCCGGCGAGGGAGAGCTTGTCGGGCTCGAACCTTCAGGCAGCTCGTCGCAAGTCGAGCCCCCAGCTCCACCAAGAAGGCATCTCCGCAAGGCCCGGGACGTAGCGGAGCGGCAGACGGGTCAACAGCCGCCGTGCCGCGCGACACGCTCTACCGCGGCAAGTAGTGTTGCCGCGGGAGCGCCTCACGCCGCTGCGGCAACTAAGGCGGGGTCTTCCCGGTCCACCGCTACTGCCCCTGCCAAGCGGGCAAGGGAACCTACTCCCCCGCCTCGTCGTACCGGAGGCGAGCCAGACTTCGATCTCTCCGCGCTCAGCTCCGACGAGGAAGAGGAAGAGTAAGACTCTTCACTGTTCTTGCAACTCTTCAATTTTGTTGCTTTGTCTTGTATCTGACTTGCTTTTACTCTGAACCTATTCCTTTTCAGGACGCTGGCCCAGAGAGCGGCGAAGAGAGCCAAGGCCTCGGTGATTGTCATCGAGGACGATCCCGCTGTGACGGCAGGGGACATGTCCGAGACCACCTTGCCGGACCCGGCAACCCTTCCTCCAAGCAGCCCCCAGCGCAGCCCCCAAAGTAAGTATATGTTTTACTTCCTGCTGTTAGGCGCGCATGGGTGCTTCGTCTTTGCTAATATCTGATCGCTGGTTTGTGCACGAGCAGAGCAGCCTCACCAGGAGGGCCCGAAGGCTGCTCCCGAAATGCCATGTGCTTCCACTACACCGCCAAGGGAGGATTCCCCGGCAAGGGATCGCCCTCCAACAAGGGGGAACTCTCCGGCAAGGGACGGTTCTCCGGCAAGGGACAGCACGAGCGACCCTCCGGTGGTTGAGACCACGACTGCGGGCCCTAGCACAGGTAATACTTTTGCCTGAGAACTTCCCTTGGGTTCTTCTTCTTCTGATTTTCTTTTTGGATAATTGCTTGATTTCTCTCCCTTTTCCCGTTCGCCAGATCCATCCGCCACGGAGCCAATGGAAACCGAGGTTGCCGGCGAGGAGAACGCGCGCAACAGCATTGACGACGCCGCCACCACCGAAGGAGAGGCCGGTGCTGATGATCCTGCCGGCGAAGAGGCCGCCAAGGCTGCCGCAGCAGAAGCCGGCGAGGGATCCGGCGATCGTACTGACGGCCCCGAGGCCGCAGGAGCGCCAGGCGCTACGCCGACCGCCGATCCCTCCACCGTTGCTACAGCGCCAGGCTCCGAAGAGCCCCGTCCCGTCGCCTATCTGAAGGCCGGCGACGACATCTTCATCAAGCTCCCCTGGGCCTCAAGCTCCAGGGCGCCGGTCGAAGGAGAGATGCTGGACGGAGAAGTACTTGCCTCCGCTGGGCCGAAGCTGGTTGACGCGCCAAGCAGCAGCAGCGACGAGTCTGAAGAGGAGCGGCTGCTGCGGAAGCTGCTGTCACTCTACCGCGCCCGACAAGCCAAGCTGGTGTCCCGCAAGGCACTTGTTGCAAAGGCGGGAGTTGACATTGAGAAGCGCGCGAAGGAGCTCCGGGGCCTCAGGCAGGAAGCTGTCCGGTCCTTGGCGGAGGAGCGGGAGCAACTTCCTGAGGAGCGTAAAGCCTTCCTCGAGAAGGCTGAAGCTGAAGAGAAGCAACGGCTTGTCGCCGAAAACCTATTTGCGCAGGAAGGAGAGTTGGCGCAGTGCAAGGTCAATCTTGACAGCCACGAGGAGGAGCTTGCCGCGCGCGAGCAAGCAATTGGCGGGGCTCTCAAGGAGGCAAAGGATGTTGCCGCAGCTGCCGAGGCCACCAAGAAGGAGCTGGAGACGAAGGTGGCACAGCTGGAGGCCGACCTCAAAGCGAACGACGAGGAGCTTGCCGCGCTCAAGCGTGAGCGCGAGAAGGACGCCACTGCTCATGGCGAGCTGCAGGGTCTTCTCGCTGAGAGGAGCAAGGAGCTTAGCGCCGCCAAGGACTCCAACGCAGATCTCGAGCTGAAGCTGGCCACTTTGACGCAGACGCTGGACGGCGCTAGGGAGCGGCAAGCGGCCTTGTCGGAGAAGATCAAGGCCGACGAGGCGCTGCTGGCGAATGCTGCTGCCGCCCAGGACACTTTCAGGGAGACCGTCGAGCATTGGACCGAGGGTCTTGTGGATGCTGCCGCGGCCATCGACAAGGAACTGGCTCAGCTGGGGATGGAGGATTTCGGGTACTCGTCCGACGAGCACCTCCAACCCAGCGCCAAGCTCAGCTTGTTCTTCGAAGGCGTGGCGACGGCCCTCCAGCGACTCCGGGAGAAGATCCCAAAGAAGCTGGCCGACGAGTCGTGCAAGATCTGTGCAGGGGCTCTTCAGAAGGTGCTGGTGAAGGTGGCCTTTCGCAATCCAGGCCTCAACCTCACCAACGTCCTGAGGTCCTTGCCGCCGGACGCCGATCTGGAAGCGCTCAAGGCCCTTGTCGCACCCATTGTGGACAAGGTGAGCGGGATCAAGAGGGTTGAGGGCGATCGCGTAGATTAGGCTGCCCATTTTCTCTTTTCCTTGTCGCTGCTGGTCATGTCATGAAAACAATCTATTAGAGCCGCGACAAGTTATCTTGTAATATGACTCTATTTTGGATATCAATTGCTATGTTATTTCCTTTACTTGATTCCTTCCTTCGTATGTTTTTACCCTACGCTTTTAGGGAACTTGTCGGCGCAGGCACCCTTGCCGCGAGCGCTGAGTGCGGAACGTTAGCAGCCTGCTGGCGGTGCCGCTGCAGACAAGAAACCTTGTCGCAACTAGTCGCAGCTCACTTAAGTTGTTGAGCGGACTCGAAACAAAGTAAGGGCGCAACTAGCTATGAGTTGGTTCCTCTGCGCACAGGTTTTCCATACAAAGTACGGTCGTTCGAGGAAGATAACTTAAAAATTTAAAATTGATTGCTCAAACTTTGGCAACTTAGCTTTTCTGTCGTTTGCTTTCCGGTAAGGCGAAACTTCCTCGTACGATGCCTGGTCCACACCATTATCTTCTCCTTTCCCCCGGCAAACTTGTGTGCGAGGGAACTTTCCTTTCCTTTTTGAGAAAAAGAAAGAAGAGAAAGTAATGATATGAAGCCTTACGGCTCGTTATTGCTTACCGGGGGTATGTGCTGCACAAAGTGTCAGATACATGCATGCAAAGAAATATATAAAGCATGAAATTGACAAGATGTGTAGAGCACATGAGCTTTACTTATGCACGGGATCTGCGCCCGGCTTTGTACAAAGGATTACATGCAACATCAGCAAGACTTGTACAAAAGGTGGTTGCCGGAACAGGTTCCGGCAACCGCGCCTTACAGGTAAAACTTACGAAGATGCTCAATGTTCCAGGAGTTGCTCACCGGAATGCCATCTTCGGTCTCAAGGCGGACAGCGCCAGGCCTAGTGACTCGTTTCACCCGGTAAGGGCCTTCCCACTTCGGCGTCAACTTGTTGGAATTCTTGGCGGACTGAACGCGCCGAAGAACAAGGTCGCCTTCCTCGAGACTTCTGGCATTAACTTTGCGGCTATGGTAGCGGCGCAAAGCTTGCTGGTATCGAGAAGCTCGTACAGCAGCCTGAAGACGGTCCTCCTTAAGGAGCAGCGCGCTGTCTTGTCGCAGATGCTCTTGCTCAAGCTCATCATAAGCGAGCACTCGAGGTGACCCGTATATGAGTTCCGTGGGGAGAACTGCCTCTGCTCCATAGACTAGAGCGAAAGGTGTCTGGCCAGTGGCTCGATTTGGCATCATTCTGACCGACCAAAGAACCACCGGCAGCTCCTCAATCCAGTTCTTTCCGCACTTGCGCAGCCTGTCGAAAGTCTTGGTCTTGAGTCCGCACAGCACTTCAGCATTTGCCCTCTCTGCTTGACCGTTCTTCTCGGATGAGCAACAGAAGTGAAGCAGACCTTGGCGCCAAGATCTTGGACGTACTGCATGAAGGTGCGGCTCGTGAATTGTTTGCCATTGTCGGGTGATGATCCTATTAGGGATCCCGAAGCGGCAAACAATCGACCTGAAAAACTTGACTGCTGACTGTGCTGTCACCTTCCTCACTGGTTCTACTTCCAGCCACTTTGTAAACTTGTCGATTGCAACGTACAAGTACTCAAAGCCCCCGACAGCTCGGGGAAAAGGGCCGAGGATGTCGAGCCCCCAGACCGAAAATGGCCAGGATAAAGGGATCATCTGGAGAGCTTGGGCTGGCTGGTGTATCTGCTTGGAATGGAACTGGCACGCTTCACACTTGGTTACTTGTGCAGTTGCATCCTGGAGGGCTGTCGGCCAAAAGAAACCTTGCCGGAATGCTTTGCCGGCAAGTGCTCTTGCGCCAATGTGGTGACCACATATGCCTCCATGTATCTCTGCCAACAGCTTTTGTCTGTCTTCCCGGTGAATACACTTCAATTTCAGTCCGTTGAGTCTTCTTCTGTACAGTGTGTTGTCGACAAACTGGTACATACTTGACTGCCGGGCTACTCTTTCCGCTTCTTCTTGCTCTTCAGGAAGTTCCCCTGTCTGAAGGAAACGGACAATCTCCTGTGCCCATGCTGGAGCTTGCGGCTCGACAACAAGGACTAAAGGCACATCTGCTGCTGTGGGAACATCCGCTTCTACGGCGAGATCCTGCGGCTCAGCCAGAGCTTGACGTTCCCCGGCAAGCTTGCCGGAGCAAAACTTGTCGGAAGCGTCTGCTTCAACGGGACAAATCCTAAGGCTTGCCGGAGCAGACTGCTCCTCAGCACGCTTGGCGTCGATCTTGGGGACCTTCTTGGCGGCGGCTCCGGGGAGCTCTGCCGGAAAATAGTCACCAGAAATCAACTTCCTCTTCTTGCCCTGTCCAGTTGATGGTGTTACAGAAGGTTGAGTCAGCTTGAGCACAAAGATCCCTGGTTCCACAGGTAACTTAAGTGCGGCGCACTTTGACAGGCCATCGGCAATGTCGTTCTGAGCTCTTGGAACATGTTCCATCTATAGGCCGTCAAAGTGCTCTTCTAGCTTTCTCACTTCATCAACGTAAGCTTCCATCAACGGACTTTGATAATTCTTGTTCACTTGGCGGACGACAAGCTGTGAGTCACCCCTGACAATGAGCTTCTTGATCCCAAGGTCTGCCGCGATCCTGAGACCGGCAAGCAAACCTTCATACTCTGCGGTATTGTCCGTTGCTTGCTCCTTGGGAAAGTGCATCTGGACTACGTACTTGAGGTGCTCTCCGGTGGGTGCGACAAGTAGCACGCCCGCACCGGCGCCTTGCAGCGAGAAGGCACCATCAAAGTACATCAGCCACTCTTTGCTTGCTTACTTGACGGGGATGCTTGTCTCCGGAATTTCTTCATCTTGTGTTGGCATCCATTCTGCTATGAACTCTGCCAATGCTCTGCTTTGGATAGTTGAAGTGCTCTCAAACTTGAGGCCAAAGCTTGACAGTTCCAGTGCCCACTCGACAATCCTTCCTGTTGCTTCTAGATTTTGCAGTATCCTCTTCAGCGGAAAAAGAGTGACGACTGTAATCTCATGTGCTTGAAAGTAATGGCGCAGCTTTCTCGAGGCCATGAGAAGGCCGAAAAGCAATTTCTGCACACCAGAGTATCTTGACCTAGCCCCCTGCAGAAGGGAACTGACAAAGTAAACTGGGCGCTGCACCATCCTTTTCTGCATCTTCCCGTGCGCCTGCGCAGATCCATCTTTGTCGGGACCAGAGCTTGCCGGTGAAGCCCCCTGCTTGTCGCTGGATGTATCTGCCGTGGTTGCGGGCTCATCATCCGCCTCCCTCTCCGCTACTAACGCAGCACTAACCACTTGATTGGTTGCCGCTATATATAGCAGCAACTTCTCTTGTGGTTTAGGTGCGACAAGTGTTGGAGTGGAGGACAAGTATCTCTTCAAGTCCTGTAGCGCAGCCTCCGCTTCCGGAGTCCATTTCATTGGACCTGCCTTTTTCAATATTTTGAAAAATGGTAGGGCGCGCTCAGCAGACCTAGAGATAAACCCGCTGAGAGCGGCTACGCAACCGGCAAGTCTTCGTACATCCTTGACGCGCTTTGGTGCTTCAATCTGCTTGATGGCCTTGATCTTGTCGGGATTGGCTTCAATTCCCCGCTGAGACACGAAGAACCCGAGAAGCTTGCCAGATGGGACTCCAAACACACACTTCTCGGGGTTAAGCTTGAGGTTGATCTTGCGCAGATTTGCAAAGGTTTCATCTAAATCTTGAATCAGAGTCGCCTTGTCCTTTCTCTTGACCACTATGTCATCCATGTAGGCTTCCACATTTCTGTGCATTTGCGGCTCAAAAGCGTGGTGGACTACCCTTGCAAATGTTGAACCAGCATTCTTTAAACCGAAAGGCATCCGTACAAAACAGTACGTGCCACACGGGGTGATGAATGTGGTCTTCTCCTCATCCTCTTCTGCCCTGAAGATCTGATGGTATCCTGAGTATGCATCAAGAAATGAAAGCAAATCACATCCGGCCGTGGAGTCAACAATCTGGTCGATGCGCGGTAAGGGAAATGGGTCTTTGGGACAAGATTTATTAACATCGGTAAAGTCGATATAAAGCCTCCATTTCCCGTTAGCTTTGCGTACGACAACAGGATTGGCCAACCACGTAGGATGGAGCACTCCTCTGACAAGGCCTGCTGCTTCCAATTTCTTGATTTCTTCTGCGATGAATTCTTGGCGCTCCACTGCCTGTTTCCTGACTTTCTGCTTGACGGGCCGCACATGAGGACAGACGGCCAGGTGGTGCTCAATTACTTTCCTGGGAATACCGGGGATGTCAGACGGTTGCCACACAAACACGTCGACTTTCGCCCGCAGGAAAGCAACGAGCGCGCTTTCCTATTTAGGGTCGAGAGTGGCACTGATGGTGAAAGTACCACCAGTGCCGTCCTCCTTGGCGGACACCTTCTTGGTCTCTGGTGGAGCTGCCATTGTCTTCTTACACTTGCCGGAGGAGCTCGATGGTGCGTCCTCGATGGTAGCGCAGCACTCCGAAGAGGTGCGCTTGCCGGAGTGGGCATCAGAACTCTTACCGAACCTGGTCTTCTTCTTCGCCCCGGGAGCTTTAGTGGCAAGTGGTTTGCGATCCGTTGCGGCTGCTGCTTCCCGGTAGATCTTGTCGGCGCAGATAAGGGCATCCTTCTTGTCGCCAGGGACAGAGATGACACTTATCGGGCCTGGCATCTTCAGCACGTTGTATGCATAGTGAGAGGCTGCCATAAATTTGGCGAGTGCTGGACGGCCGAGCATCCCATTGTAAGGCAATGGAAAGTCAGCGACGTCAAAAGTGACCCTCTCCGTTATGAAATTCAACTCGCTGCCAAATGTCACCGGCAACGTGATCTTTCCCTTCGGCTTGCTCCTTCCCGGATTGATTCCTTGGAATGTGCCGGTCTCTTCGAGCTCGCAATCAGGGATCTGGAGTTTCTGGAGTACCGCGGAGGAGATCAGGTTCAAGCCGGCCCCGCCATCAACTAGCATCTTAGTGACCTTGAGGTTGCGGATCGTTGGTGAAACCAACATCGACAAGCACCCGACGGCAGTTATGCGATCAGGGTGGTCCTAAATATCAAAGATGATAGGTGTGCTGGACCATTTCAGAGGCTTGCATGACTCGATGGGTGGTTCTACTGCGTTAACTTCCCGCATCCACTGCTTGAGCTGGCGGTGAGAAGCAAGCAGAGAAGCACCGCCGTCAACGCACAAAACCTCTGTGGCTTTCTGGAACTCCTGCTCATCGGTCTCGTCATCATCCATATCTTCATCCTCGTCATCATCTTCATCCTTGTCGCGGCCACGTGGAGGTCGGTCTCCTTGCCGCTGCTTGGCCTTGCCGCGGCGTCCTCCTCTGCCGGGGCGTTTCTTGCCGGCTCCTCCAGCACCTTCCTGGGCTTTCTCCTTGTCGCGCCGCTCGTATTCAGCCTTTTGCTGTTCCACAAGCTGCTCGACCTTCTTGCAGCTCTGGAGGTCATGGCCCTTGGTGCGGTGGATCTTGCAGTACTGCTTGTTGGTGCCGTCCTGCTTGTCGGCAACTGCCATAGCCTGGTAGTTGGTGCCGCCGGAGCTATCGTCTTTGGCTTTCTTGATGCCACTTCCATTGCCGGACTGCTCAATGACTAGCACATCTTTGCCTTTCTTTTTCCTGCTGTTCCTCCACCGGTTTTTCTTTGCCGGAGCGGTCCCCTCACTATCTGATCCTCCTGCTTCTGTATTCTCTCTGGGGAGTCTCCTCCCCTCCTCAGCACGCGCACACTTGTCGGCCAGGGCATATAGCTCACTGACGTCTTTGATCTTGCACATCGCCATCTCCTCCCGCATCTTGCGGTTTCGCACGTTCTGATGGAACACGCTGATTACCGCGGCAGGGTGGACATCTGGGATGTTGTGCTGTACGCGGCTGAATCTCTAAATGTACTTGCGCAGGGGCTCTCCTTCCTTCTGGGCGAGCAGATGAAGGTCGCTTTCTTGGCCAGGAGGCTTGTGGCCGCCTGTAAAAGCGCCGACAAACTGATGGCATAGGTCTGCCCAGGAGGATTGGAGTTGTTTGGCAAGTGCATGAGCCAGGATCTGACATTGGGCTTGAGTACCAGCGGGAAGTAGTTGGCAAGGATCTTGTCGTCCCGCCCCCCAGCAGCTTGCACCGCGATGGTGTAGATGCTGAGGAACTCCGACGGATGTGACTTGCCGTCGTACTTCTCTGGCACGTTTGGCTTGAAATTCTTCGTGCTGGGCAACTGGACTTGCCGCAGCTCACGGGTGAACGCAGGGCAACCTACCGCGTACGGCAAGTCACCTGGTTCCCCTGGCGCATGCATGTCGACAGAGGTCCCAGCGCGCTGGTCTGATTGACGCTGTGCTTCTCTTTGGCGCTCGATGCGAGTTCGAGCGTCCTCTTGCTGTCGTTCGTGAAGAACTTGGCGTTGATCGCGACGAGCTCGTGGATCTGATGAAGCGGTGGAGTCGCTGTCGAGGTGGATCTGGCGAGTCGGCGATCTTGGCCTTCTGGGTGGAGAGTGCACGGTGGTTGCACCCCCACCGGTTTCGTTGCCATTGGTTCGTGCCCAGCAGTCCTGCCGCGGCAGCGATGTATTCGGCTGCCGCGGAGTGTCACCGTTGGCGAAGCCGATGCGACTCTGAATGGTGGCCCTCCATTCATCGATCTTGTCTGCCGTTGGAGGGTAATCCAGGAGCAGTTGAGCTCGCGCCAAAGCTTCTGCTGGACTGGTGGGCGGCAGTGGCGAACGGTGCGAGGAGCGGGACATGCTCGGACCCCTAACTATGTTAGAAGGAGCAGTGTCCCATCCAGGCGACCGTGCTTCACCCGTGCCAGCATGTTGGCGTGCATGCTGATCTTGAGCACCCCGAGATCCTCCAGCTCGATCTTGGTCCAACAAGCGTATGGTACTGCGAATACCATGATGCTGTCGGTCCTGCGCCTCCTGAGATGGGCGCGGTACATGTACGGACGCCGAGGTCTATGCAGCCTTCTCCTTGGACCTGGCAGCACCGTGGGTTTCCTCGTCGATGTCCGTTCTTCCTCCGGCGTCTACCCCACCACCCGTTTGCTCCGGTGGTGGTGGGATCGACGTGGACGGAACAGCTGCCGCCGAAGTCTTCTTCTTCGGTGGCATGTTGATGAAGAAGATGAAGATCTAGCCCGTGTGAACGCCGGATCAGGTTCACACAATCTCGACGCCCGCTACCTGGCGCGCCAAAGATGTCAGGGAAATTGATCCACGAACACCTATGGGACCAGCGGACCGAGCCCCTTTCGGTTCGGTGGGGGGCGGAGATCGCACGAAGAGCAGATCGAGGCGAAGCACACGAGCAGTTTACCCAGCTTCGGAGCTCTCCGGAGAGATAATACTCCTACTGCTGCTTGTCTGATTGTATTGAGTTCTTGCTCGGGAGCGCTGAGTGCTACAGTACACTTCTAGCTGCTAACGAGACCGAGCGTGAGTGTTTTCTGGCTTCGAACCTTCCGAACCCCTCTCTACGTTGCGCATGGGCCTCCTTTTATATGCTCAAGGGGTCACCGATAGGTGGCAACGTAAACAAGGGTAAAAATGGAAAAGGACTTGCGGTTGGTACAGCTACCTGTACAGTGTTTCCTACCTAACCCTGACGGCAAGGGACAAAGGCATTAAATGCCCGTCTATGTCGCCCAAAACAGTGCAGAAAGGGACCGTCAGGGGCGCCACCGCTCGCCACAATGGCGATCTTGTTAGCGCCGCTTGCCACCACGCACCGCTGGCTGCACAGCCTCTCGCCACGCGCGCCTGGAAAGGCCCCAGGGCGACACGTTGGTGGATGCGCTGGAGCGTAGGTACAGGGTGGTAGCGTGCCGCGGCAAGTGCCTTGCCGCGGTCGCTGTCTTGTCGCATCCGGAGGCTTGTCGCTCCCCGGGCCTTGCCGGGACTCGTGGCGCGTCGCGGCAAGCTCCTTGAGATGCCTTGGTGGGCCTTCCCGGCAAGCTCCTCTTGCCGGGGCCTTGTCTCCTTGGCTTGGATACTTTGCTCTTATGCCTTGGTTGGCCTTCCCGGCAAGCTCCTCTTGCCGGGGCCTTGTCTCCTTGGCTTAGACACTTTGTTCTTGAATGGCTCCACAGGAACCGCGGAGGACCTTGGCGGTCACCCGGCAAGCCTTGCCGCGGGTGGCTGCAACTGCCCGTGCACAAGTTCGGGATACTAGGGTATCCCTACTCTAGTACACCGACAACCGGCAAGTTTGAAGTCATAGTTGAGCTGTTTAATAGCCCAATATGCTTTATGTTAAAGTTCAAGAGGTAAGTGACATACTTTTCCATAAACCATCTTATACGGAGACATACCCATAGGATTTTTGTATGCAGTTCTATAGGCCCATAATGCATCATCAAGTTTTTTGGACCAGTTCTTTCTAGATCTATTCACAGTCTTTAGCAAAATTAATTTGAACTCTATGTTGCTTAACTCTACTTGACCACTAGACTTCGGGTGATAAGGAGATGCGATTCTATGATTAACATCATATTTAGCAAGCATCTTACGGAAAGCACCATGAATAAAATGTGAACCACCATGAGTCATAAGATATCTAGGGACTCCAAACCTCGGAAAAATAACTTCTTTAAGAATTTTAATAGAAGTGTTATGATCAACACTACTAGGTGGAATAGCTTCTACCCACTTAGTAACGTAATCAACAACAACTAAAATATGTGTGTAACCATTAGAGGCAGGAAAAGGTCCCATATAATCAAAGCCCCAAACATCAAATGGTTCAATAACAAGAGAATAATTCATAGGAATTTCTTGACGTCTACTAATATTACCAATTCTTCGACATTCATCACAAGACAAGACAAACTTACTAGCATCTTTGAAGAGAGTAGGCCAATAAAAACCGGATTGCAATACCTTATGTGCAGTTCTATCTCTAGCATGGTGTCCTCCATATGATTCAGAATGACACTTGCGTAGGATCTGTTCCTGTTCATGCTCAGGTACACAACGTCTAATAACACCATCTACTCCTTCTTTATAAAGGTATGGGTCATCCCAGAAGTAATGTCTTAAATCGTAAAAGAATTTTTATTTTGCTGGTATGTGAAACTAGGTGGTATAAATTTAGCAACAATGTAATTAACATAATCAAAATACCAAGGAGAAGTACGATAAGCATTAATGACCGCTAATTGTTCATCAAGAAAGCTATCATCAATAGGCAGTGGGTCATCAAGAACATTCTCTAACCTAGACAAGTTGTCTGCAACGGGGTTCTCAGCTCCCTTTCTATCAACAATATGTAAATCAAATTCTTGGAGCAAGAGAACCCATCTAATAAGTCTAGGCTTAGCATCTTTCTTTTCCATAAGATATTTAATAGCAGCATGATGAGTGTGAATAGTAACTTTGGAATCAACAATATAAGGTCTAAACTTATCACAAGCAAGCACAACTGCTAAGAACTCTTTTTCAGTAGTAGCATAATTTCTCTGGGCAGTATCCAGAGTCTTACTAGCATACTGGATAACATTCAATTTCTTATCAACTCTTTGCCCTAGAACAGCACCTACAGCATAATCACTAGCATCACACATAATTTCAAAAGGTAAATTCCAATCAGGTGGTTGAATAATAGGTGCAGTGATCAAAGCTTTCTTAAGTATTTCAAATGCTTCTACACAATCATCATCAAAGACAAAAGGAATATCTTTTTGCAATAAAGTAGTCAAAGGCCTAGAGATTTTAGAAAAGTCCTTAATGAACCTCCTATAAAAACCGGCATGACCAAGGAAACTTCTTATACCTTTTATGTCCTTGGGATATGGCATATTTTCAGTAGCATCAACTTTAGCTTTATCAACTTTAATACCTCTCTCGGAAATCTTATGCCCCAAGACAATGCCTTCATTAACCATAAAGTGGCAATTTTCCCAATTCAACACGAGACTAGTGTCTTCACATCTCTGCAAAACTCGATCAAGGTTGCTCAAGCAATCATCAAAAGAGGATCCATAAACGGAGAAATCATCCATGTATACCTCACAAATCTTTTCACAAAAGTCAGAGAATATAGCCATCATGCATCTTTGAAAGGTAGCAGGTGCATTACATAAACCAAAAGGCATACGTCTATAAGCAAAAGTACTGAAAGGGCAAGTAAAAGTAGTTTTTGATTGATCCTTCGCTGGCACAGGTATTTGAGAGAAACTAGAATAACCATCTAGAAAGCAGAAATGTGTGTGTTTGGATAGTCTTTCTAGCATTTGATCGATAAAAGGTAAAGGGTAATGATCTTTCTTAGTTGCTTTATTTAATTTACGGAAATCAATTACCATCCTATAACCTGTAATAATTCTTTGCAGGATCAATTCATCTTTATCATTAGGAATGACAGTAATACCTCCCTTTTTAGGAACACAATGGACAAGGCTTACCCAATCACTATCAGCAACGGGTTAAATTATACCTGCCTCAAGGAGCTTTAGTATCTCCTTTCTTACCACTTCTTTCATCTTAGGATTCAATTGTCGTTGAGGATCTGTAACTGGTTTGGCATCGTCCTCCAAATTAATTTTGTGTTGGCATAACGTGGGACTAATGCCCTTGAGATCATCCAGAGTATATCCAATAGCAGCACGGTGCTTCTTTAGAGTTTTCAATAATCTTTCTTCTTCTTGCTCTGAAAGATTAGCACTAATAATAATAGGATATATTTTCTTTTCATCAAGATAAGCATACTTAAGATTACCAGGTAATGGTTTGAGTTCAAACACAGGATCACCCTTGGGTGGAGGGGGATCCCCTAGGATTTCAACAGGTAGATTGTGTTTCAGAGTAGGTTCTTGTTGAAGGAACACTTCATCTATTTCCCTTCTTTCCTTCATAAACATATCATTTTCATGGTCTAGCAAATATTGTTTTAACGGATCAGTAGGAGGCACGGCAATAGAAGCAAGACCAATAATCTCATCCTTGCTAGGTGATTCTCTATCACGAGGTTGTCTATGAAACTTAGCAAAATTAAACTCATGAGACACATCCTCTAAACCAATTGTAACAGTATCCTTTTCACAATCAGTCCTAGCATTAACAGTATTCAAGAAGGGCCTACCATAGATAATGGGACAAAAATCATCTTGTGGGGAACTTAGAACGAGAAAATCAGTAGGGTATTTAACCTTCCCACACAAGACTTCGACATCTCTAACAATCCCAACTGGTGAAATAGTATATCTATTGGCAAGCTTGATAGTAACATCAATACCTTCCAATTCAACGGGTGCAATATCATGCATAATTTCTTTATATAAGTCATAGGGTATTGCTCTAGGACTAGCACCCATATCACATAAGCCATGATAACAATGATCTCCTATTTTAACATAAATAACAGGCATGCCTACAACAGGTCTATGTATCTTAGCATCTGGTTTAACAATATTAGCAGTCTTACCACAGAAAAAAATAACATGCCCATCTAAATCCTCATCCAAGAGATCTTTAACCATGGCAATACTAGGTTCAACTTTGATTTTCTCAGGAGGTGTATAAGTTCTAGTATTACTCTTACGAGCAACAATTGAAGTTTTAGCATGATCCTTTATCCTAACAGGAAAAGGAGGTTTCTCAACATAAGTAGTAGGAACAATAGGATCACTATAAGTGATAGTCTTTTCTTCAACTATAATAGGTGCAACTACTTTTACTTCAATGGGAGGATTATATTTAAACCACTTCTCCTTAGGGAGATCAACGTGAGTAGCAAAAGATTCACAGAAAGAAGCTACTATCTCAGAGTCAAGTCCATATTTAGTGCTAAATCCACGAAAAGCATCGGTATCCATAAAAGATTTAACACAATCAAACTTACGTGTCATACCTGACTCCTTACCATCATTGGAACCCCAATCTTCAGAGTTGCCTTTAATTCTTTCCAATAAGTCCCATTTGAATTCAATAGTATTCAGCATATAAGAACCAGCACAGGAAGTATCGAGCATGTTGCGAGTATTGGGAGAAAGCCGAGCATAAATTTTTGAATAATCATTTCTCTTGAGAGCTCATGATTGGGGCATGAATATAACATTGACTTAAGCCTCCCCAAGCTTGAGCGATGCTTTATCCTTCGCGAGGCCAGAAATTATATATGTAATTACGATCACGATGAACAAGATGCATAGGATAGAACTTCTGGTGAAATTCCAACTTCAATCGTTTATAATTCCAAGATCCCGTATCATCACATAGCCTATACCATGTCAATGAATCTCCCTTCAAAGATAAAGGGAAGACCTTCCTCTTGACAACATCATCAGGGATGCCTGCAAGCTTGAATAATCCACAAACTTCATCCACAAAGATAAGGTGTAAATCGGGATGCAATGTTCCATCTCCTGCAAAGGGATTAGCTAGCAGTTTCTCTATAATACCCGAAGGAATCTCAAAGTAAATATTTTTAGTAGGTTCAGTAGGTTGATGAGCAACTCTTTTATCTTCTGGTCAGGGTGAAGATACCCCTAACAAGCCCCTCAAAGGATTAGTTTCCATAGTAACAAGTGACAGAAAATTTCAGCACACTATATAAATGTTTCCTTACCAAGTTCCACTCACCAAAGGCGCTTCACTCCCCGGCAATGGCGCCAGAAAAGAGTATTGATGACCCACAAGTGCAGGGGATCTATCGTAGTCCTTTCGACAAGTAAGAGTGTCGAACCCAACGAGGAGCAGAAGGAAATGACAATCATTTTTTAGTAAGGTTTTCTCTGCAAGCACTAAAATTGTTGGTAACAAATAGTTTTGTGATAAGATAAATTGTAACGAGTAACAAGCAATGAAAGTAAATAAAGTGCAGCAAGGTGGCCCAATCCTTTTTGTAACAAAGGACAAGCCTGGACAATTTCTTATAATGAGTAAAGAGCTCCCGAGGACACATGGGAATTATCGTCAAGCTAGTTTTCATCACGCTCATATGATTCGCGTACGGTACTTTGATAATTTGATATGTGGGTGGACCGGTTCTTGGGTACTGCCCTTACTTGGACAAGCAACCCACTTTTGATTAACCCCTATTGCAAGCATCCGCAACTACAAAAGAAGTATTAAGGTAAACTTAACCACAACAATAGACATATGGATCCAAATCAGCTCCTTATGAAGCAACGCATAAACTAGGGTTTAAGCTTCTGTCAGTCTAGCAACCCATCATCTACTTATTACTTCCCAATGCCTTCCTCTGGCCCAAATAATGGTGAAGTGTCATGTATTCGACGTTCACATAACACCACTAGAGGAAAGACACCATACATCTCATCAAAATATCGAATGAATACCAAATTCACATGACTACTAATAGCAAGACTTCACCCATGTCCTGAGGAACAAACGTAAGTACTCACAAAGCATATTCATGTTCATAATCAGAGGAGTAATAATATGCATTAAGGATCTGAACATATGATATTCCACCAAGTAAACCAATTAGCATCAACTACAAGGAGTAATCAACACTACTAGCAACCCACATGTACCAATTTGTGGTTTTAGATACAAGACTGGATACAAGAGATGAACTAGGGTTTGAGAGGAGATGGTGCTGGTGAAGATGTTGATGGAAATTGACCCCCTCCCGATGAGAGGATCGTTGGTGATGACGATGGTGATGATTTCCCCCTCCCGGAGGGAAGTTTCCTCGGCAGAACAGCTCTACCGGAGCTCTAGATTGGTTCCTCCTTGTGGCGGCGGAGTTTCTCCCGTAAGCATGCCTCTGATTTTTTCCAGGGTAAAAGCCTTCATATAGCAGAAGATGGGTACCAGAGGGCCACCAGGGAGCCCAGGAGACAGGGGGTGCACCCAGTAGGGGTGGGCGCCCCCCACCCTCCTGGCCAGGGTGTGGGCCCCCTCGTGTGCTTTCTTCACTCAATAATTCTTATTAATTCCAAAAATAACTGTGTAGTTTCAGGATTTTTGGAGCTATGTAGAATAGGTTTCCAATATTTGCTCCTTTTCCAGCCAGAATTCCAGCTGCCGGGATCCCCCCTCTTCATGGTAAACCTTGTAAAATAAGAGAGAATAGCCATAAGTATTGAGATATAATGTATAATAACAGCCCATAATGCAATAAATATCGATATAAAAGCATGATGCAAAATGGACGTATAAATCACATTGGCAAGCCTGATGTTCTTGACTAACATATTCCTGATGCGCGTCTGAAGCGCTGTCAGCTCGTGATATGTCTCCAACGTATCTATAATTTTTGATTGGTCCATGCTATTATATTACCCCTTTTGGATGTTTATGGGCTTTATTTTACACATTTATATCATTTTTGGGACTAATCTACTAACCGGAGGCCCAGCCCGTATTGCTGTTTTTTTTGCCTATTTCAGTATTTCGAAGAAAAGAAATATCAAACGGAGTCCAAACGGAATGAAACCTTCAGGAGCGTGATTTTTGGAACGAACGTGATCCCGAGGACTTGGAGTGCAAGTCAAGAAGCAGCCGAGGCCTCCACGAGATAGGAGGGCGCCCCCCCTATAGGGCGCGCCCCCTGTCTCGTGGGCCCCTCGGGCGTCCACCGACGTACTTATTCCTCCTATATAAGCCTACGTACCCCGAAAATATCCAGGGAGCACCCAAAACACAAATTCCACCGCCGTAACCTTCTGTATCCGCGAGATCTCATCTTGGAGCCTTCGCCGGCACTTTGCCGGAGGGGGAATCGACCATGGAGGGCTTCTACATCAACACCGTAGCCCTCCAATGAGTTGTGAGTAGTTTACGACAGACCTACGGGTCCATAGTTATTAGCTACACTACGAAAAAATACACTTCCGTGATGATACTGTTTTTCACAGTAGGTCGCGTTTTTTGTCATGCATGTACATCCATGACAAATTTATGACAGAATCAAGATAGTCATACCTGTGCTATCGTAGAAGTGTTCCATGACATTACCAAAATTATCATCACGGAAGTGTCCACTTCCATGACGATAAATCGCGCGTCACAGAACTGCTTTCGTCAAGGGTGACCGACACGTGGCATCCATCGTAACGGAACGACGTTAAGCTACCGGGTCGGGTTTTGGATCCGATAACCCGTTAACAGCCCCGACCAATGGGGATTTTCCACGTGTAAAATCATCATTAGCTGGAGGAAACACGTGTCGGCTCACCGTCGGGACAGATGTCATCCACTCATTGGACGGAAGGCGCCTATGATACGTCGACACGTGGCACGGCCCAATAGAGGCCCATTCCTGTGAAAAGGTCGACCCGTTTGACTTGGTCAAAAGGTGGTGGGCCGGCCCACGGAAAGCCTGTTAACGGCCTGTTCGCATATAGCCCATTTACAGCCCGCTAACCGAGGGCCCGTTACGCCCTATCTGAATTAGGCCGAGTAGCGACATTTAGGCCGTCCAATATGATTCAGCCCGTTTTAACTTCCGGCCCATGTGTGGCCCATGACTTCTTTCGGCCCATATGAGGACCTTTGTAACTCTTGGCCCATTAACGGCCCATTGTGAAACTGGCCCGTAATGAACAGTGTATCACTTTATACCCATTAACGGCCCGTTATTCCATTGGGCCGTTTCCAGCCCAAGTTATCTTTCGGCCTTCTCAGGGCCCATTGATTCTTGGGCTCATTTGCAGCATTCGGTTACATACGGCCCGTTACTGTCATTTTCTGCTTGTGGGCCAAATTCAGCCCGTCGTTACAGTCGGCCTGTTTGCGGACCGTTAATACGTTGGGCCGTTTTCATGTAAAAAACCATTGGGCTATTTTCATAGAGTTATCAAATACGGCCTATTAATGGCCCGTTATGGTCCACGAATAGTACGACCCATGATTGGCGAAATGATGATACACCCCGTAAAAGGCCCATGGATCTTATGACCCGTATGAGGCCCATGGATGGTACGGCCCGTAGAAGGCCCATGGACCCTACGGCCTGTAGAAGTCCCATTGATCCCTAAGGCCCGTATAGAAGGCCGATGGATCCTACGACCCGTATAGAAGGCCAATGGTCCTATGGCCGAACGAAGGCTCATGGATCATACAGCCTGTAGGAGGCCCATGGTTACAACAGTCCGTGTGTTGCCATGATTATTTTGGCCTAGTTACCAAAAATAGGCTATTGTGGCCACTAGAAAAACACAGAAAAAGAACTGCAGTGACTACAAGCAAACAACTAAACAAGACAATAAGGAAATAAATAATCAAGCAATTAAGGCTAGCCTATTACCGCTATTACACATACTACATCCACTGGGCATCAAAGTTCGCCACTAGTGCAAATATAGGGAACAAAGCAGCATATTACATACACTTGGCCGTCAAAATTGGCCACCAGTGCAAATAAACGCGGCAGCAAAACAAGAGCATAACTGAAACAACTTCAGAAGAGCTCAAGAAACGTTATCCTAGGTATCCACCATGCTGGCAATAAGCTTAGCAAGCTGATTAGCTTTGTCCTGTTTGGTGCTAAAATCCTCCAGCGCTTGCTGTTGCACCCGAAAGTATGCATCTGAATGCTCCAGGGACTTCCGCAGTCCTTCTGCTTCTTATCGCAGCATAGCTGATCGATGTCTTTCGGCTTGTAGTTGAGACTCAAGAAACTGAACTGATTCAGACAGTGAGTTTGAATAGCTTGTGCATGCGGTAGTGGCCAGTAACTCGAACACTAAACCAAGACAGGACTTTGGGGTTGTCTCGCTGTCTTCAAGATAGTCTTCCTTAGCTATTTTATCAGCTTTGTTGGAGACCAACAAGGATGTGTCACTATCCTGAACCTTATCTGCATTACTTCCTTTACCATTTCTTAATAAGGCACTCTTCCCCAATATTCTGTCAGCATTCTAAAAGAAGAAACAAGTAGACACATAACAAGTTTAGCATGTACTAGTATATGAAACTCATTTTGGTGAACCAGTTCATTAGTAAGGTGGACAGGATTAAACTACCAAGTCTTCTATTGCTAAGTACTAGTACATAATAAAAGCATCAAACAAACATATATCTATGTCCTATGGTCACTGCATTGTCTTGCCAAATCAAAATAGAGACACGGTTCAAATCATATCAGTTCAAGACAAAGCAGCAGTGAAAGAATACAAAGCGTGGGAAACTACACGACACAACAAGATTTCAGATGGGTACCACGGGTCTACATGTACAACAACACTATTGGCTCTGTTGTGATGCTAGTAATGTGCATGATATGAAAGTCAACTATATACACAATTGAAATTGAAATCAACAGAGCTATTGATAAGAGCAAACCTGTTAAAGAAACATGCGTGACCATACCTGCTGTGCCATTGGAGTTTCGATTGGATCCTTCAATTTAAAAATAAGTTCGTATCAGTAAATACAGTGATATAAGAGCAAAGCAATCATAGTTAAAAAAGGCGCGCCTAAGCGAGCGCTTAAGCGCGCCTAGGCTCTAGGCATTGGCAAAACGCATTGCGCATAACTATGCATAATCTGTGCATAACTGCGCATAAGCATGCGCTTTGGTCAGTAAAGCGCAAGGCGGTGGCAAAACACACAATTAACGCCTAGCGCTTTTTTGAACTATCATAGCAATGGAATCTTAAATTAGAACAGTTGTTCTTCAGGTTTAGGCACTTATTCTACATGAACAGAGTATAGTAAGACGCAAGAATAAAATACTTAAAAATAGAAAATGAGCTCATAGACCTTACCACATTCTTGGTTCGGGACCAGTACAGAACAAGGCGTTCCCAGTCATCGTCCAGTAAATGTGTCTCAGGAGAACGTAAGGGAATTTGATGAGTTTCTCTTGCCGGTGAAGTACGTTTTCTTCAGGTAATTCCGATACTGCCACCAAGCATTCTTGAAGATAGCAGAGGTATTAGCACAGGTTACCTCATCCTAAGTTTCCAAATCGGTCCTTCTCTATAGAGAAAAATGGGAAAATTTGCTGTATTATAACCATCATGGAGGTAGGATGTATGGGACGAAGCAAAGTAATTGCCATGAATAACATTACTTACACATAACTCCTGGACAAACACCTGCAACTGGCATTTTCCTTCATCTTCAGTATAGTATTTCCAAGATGGGAAGATACGCACATACGATTTAACAACATCAAATGCGATAGATGCTAAACTACAACTGGCTGGTTGTGCTTCCACCACAGGAATAGGCGTACTAACTTGTGGAGTTGGGGTTCGCCGTGATAGTACTGGCCCTTTGGGCACTGGAGCTGCCTTACTAACTGCTGTTGTTTGGGAGCTCTGTGGTGGAGATGGTGCTGTGTCAACAGGAACTGGGTTACTATCGGCTGGGGTTCGGGTTAGATTCGGTGAAGCTGGTTCTCTGTCCATCGCAGTAGGGGTACAATCTGCGAGAGTCTGGGTTATGTGTGGTAGGGCTGGTTCTTGTGCATGTACAACCGGGGTGCTATCTCCACCAAGAGGTAGCACTGTTTTATTTGAAGACCGTGTTTTTATTCAGCTAGATACTGGCATCACCCGCTCCAATTCAAATGGCTGATAAATAGGAAACATAGTTGAATGTACAGACATTGTATGAGAGACAGATGCAATAGATAGTGTGGAAAAAAGAGGGCATGAAATAGTTGACATGTATATTGTTTAACTAAAACGGATAGCATGACATAATTTCACATATATGATGTCTATCTAAACTGGATAGCATAGCATAACATAATTCAAAGATATGATGAATAACTAAACAGGATCGCATGACATAATTCACCTACATGTTATCTAAGTAATCAGGATCACATCATTTAATTCACATATGTGATTTATATGCTAAGCAGAGGGCATTCGATATGAAGTCTGAACTAAGAACATGGTGTTGAATATTGTGTATATGATGTCTAAACTATGCAATGCAAGACACCATATGCATGATATGAGCAGTATAACCGTGCCAAGTTAGAGCATACACCTCAGTGGGGGAATAGGACTGGTCATCTGTCTCTGAATCCATCTCTGAGGAGCTATCGGGACCCAACAAGAGATCTGCTTCGACAGGTAGCACTGTCTGCTCTGAAGGCCTTGTTTTCACTCCAGATTTTTCCATCTCCCACCAAATGGCTGATTCACAGGAAGAGTAGTTTAATGTACAAACATTGTCGACAAATGGAAACGTAATGAAGAAAAGGATGGGCAAAATATCATTCAAATATATGATGCCTGGTTAAATAGGATGGCATTGCACATTTCACATATATTATGGCTGGCTAAAAGACATGAGACTGCATAATTCCCATATATGATATAGAAACTAAACAGGTAGCATTGCACAACGTGTCTAAACTAAGCAGATGACATATATGATGTCAAAAGTAGGCACTGCAAGGCAACATATGCATGATATAACTAACATCATCATGCCAAGGTAGAGAAAACACCTTGGGGGGTAAATAGGAGTGGTCAGCGGCGTCTGAATACGCCTCAGAACAGATATCTTCCTCTGGATTAGAATCTGGAGAGGGGTGGGGAGGGTTTGCCATTGAACCCACCATGGAGCGATGTCTGCATGACATTATATTGCCGCACAAAACTCTTCTCTTTTTCTCTACATGTTCAGCACGACTGTGTACAATATCTGACATGCATACGAAAAAAATATGGTGAGATTATGTAAGGAGAGCATGCAGAAATTTAGAGTGATGGTAACAACCAGTGGATCGGCGTTTTTCCGTTGAACCAAAATAGCCCTAATGGATCGACGTGAATGTATAGTAATAACTGACGCAACAAGTGTACAACCTCTTTGCCGTAGCCGTGTCAACCTCAGCATCATTGGGTTGGTCGCTAAAGCAGTTGAGGCAGAGGTGGCTGTCGAAGGTGTGGAGGAAGATCTGAGGAATCTGAAGACGGCGTCCAGGGCACTGCTCTGTTGTGATGGATCGTTCTGTCGTTGGAGCAGCTCCGGTGAGCCGTAAGACGTCAAGGCTGAAGCAGCACAAGACAGACATCGTCAATCTCAAGTGGGATTCTAATAGCATCTCCAATAGATGATGAAAAATGGATGTAAAATTAACATCACCAAAAACCACCTGACTACAACAGATGAGGTAAAAACTGTTGACTCTGAACTTAACTGTCGAAACTGAAATTAACTATGGAATCTGAATGCTACTGTCGAAACTGAACGCAATGGTAGCAGAGAGACACTTGACATGTAGTTTAGGGAGGGCCTGCAGTTCATCTTCAACCTGCACACCCCTGAGCCGCCTGCCACCACCGGCCGAACTGCCGGCCCCAGCGCCGCCTCGCCGCCCTGAAACAACTCACCACCGCCGCCCCGGCCAGCCCTCTAGGCCGCCCGTGCCCCACCCTGAACCCTAAGATAGATAGTGGGGTACCTCTCCGGCGAGCCCCCGTCCCTGCTGCAGGTGGTTCTTCCTTAACTCCGGCGCCCCCCCAACCCCTGAAAATCGACTGACCCAAAAGTCAATTCAGTCGACTGAAGTGTGGCTTAATCGGAGCAGAGCAGCAGCACGAGCTGGGCAAGTGAGCGATCAAGCGAGAGCCGGAGCAGCAGCAGCAGCGCGAGCGAGCGAGTGAGAGCCGGAGCAGCAGCAGCAGCACGAGCGAGCGAGCGAGAGCCAGAGCAGCAGCAACAGATCCGGCTGGTATGGACGCCGCCGCCGAAGGGGCCTCGCACTGGGGGAGAGCCGCCGTGGAGATGTCGCCCACAGCGCCGGCTTCAAGGTAGCCGCTCCATGGCGGTGCAGGATGGAGCACCATCGGCGCCGGGAGGTCGAGTTAAGGAGAAGGTGCGATGCGATGAGTGTACAACCTCTTTGGTGGCGCCGAGTAGGCCTCGGCTTCGTCCAAGGAGTCGGTGAGGATGCTGCGGTTCTGGTGGAGTAGGTTAAGGCGGTGCTGTGGGGATGGAGCAGCCGCGATAGACGAGGCGATCATCGGAGCAGCTCCTTGGAGGTGGAGGACGGGGCGGCTGAACCGGCGAGACGGCGAGATGGACGACGGATCCTCATCCGGGGAGGTGGACGAGGGACGTCGAACTGTTGCGGTGGACGACGTCGTCCGGGAAGAGGCTCCGGCTGGGCAGCGGTGGTGTGGCGGACGGAGGAGGGTGGGGTTTCGCGGCTGGAGCGGAGAGGTTATGGCGGCCTGGGATTTCGAATGGCGAAAATGGGGCGATGGGAGGGGGTGAAGCATGACTTAGGGACGCGCTTGTCGAAAATGTAGGGTTTGTTACAAAAGTACCCCCACCGATTTGAACTAGCAGCCCTTTCGGCTCAGGGTTAGAAGGGGGATTTCGCGTGTCGGGATTTGGCAGCTGGAGGGAGTTTTCGCGCGCGTTGTAATTTTGGGATAGCAAGGCGCGGGTTGTGAAGGCGCCAGTTTTGGGAGCACGATATCTGAATTTTCGGGATATAACAAGATGCGGGTTGAATTTTAGGGACAAGCTTAACGTGTAGTAATATTGTACTTGTACATACCAAATCAATTCGCACTTCCCTCAACCAAAAAGAAAACAAAAAAAATAAAACTATTCACACCACACAAAGAGAGAGTCTTGCCCCGTTTTACTATACAAATGCTATTCAAAGCTACTCCCTCCTTCCATCTATATAGGGCCTAATGCGTTTTTCGATGCTAACTTTGACCAAATATTAGAGAAATGATATATGACATGCAACTTACACAAAGCACACCGTTAACTTCGTCTGTGAAAGGTTCTTTCAATGATATAATTTTCACAAGGTGCATGTCATGTACTATTAATATTGTCAATAGTCAAAGGCGGTCTTAAAAATCTCATTACGCCCTATATAGATGGAAGGAGGGAGTATGAATCCATGTTATGTTCGATTAATTTTTTTCGCTTTGCTGTATAATGCATGTAACCTACTCATACCAACATTTTAGTGCATTCCAAATGTCTATACTACCGCTACAATTTGAACTAAATTTGAATTCGTTTCTCTATTTCAATAAGAATCTACAATCATGATTGTTGCCAACTTCAACCATCATAGTTTCCTTGCTATCCTCCAGATATAAATCAAACGGCCTATAATGCAGGATGGTAAGCACACCATCATCAACAACTCTGTTTTTTTTATAAGAGTAGAGATAAAATATATTAAATGTAGCATAACATGTTCATAAACACACCATATGTATCACCGTTATATATATTCACACATACGTCGGTTTAAAACACTATGATAAATTCTTCAAATATCCGAATTCGCTTTTTATAATGAAGTATATATGATCTCTATTCGTCTTTTACATCCACACAACCCTCTTATCTTTGTAGCTAGCGCTAACTTTCTCTTGTGCATGCACACGCCCGCATCCCTCTCACCCTCCCTCAACATTCTCTAACTCCATCGCGCAAATTCGTCTTTTCACTTTAGGTCGTTCACCCACGGTGTGTGTAGGCCCCCCAGCTCCTTCTTTACGGCACACATCGCTCGATATGCCTCTCTAGCCAGGTGTGCCTAGCACAAACACAAGCTTCCCCTCTTCTCTTATCACCGTCCATACCTCACTCCCACCACTCTTTTCATCATTGTCGTACTCGCACACTCCTCCCCGCTCGATATAGTATGCCTCTCGTACCACCTCCTACATGCATCCCTCTATCTCTATCCTTCTCCTCGTGCCTCGTTTGCTTATAACACACACATGCATGTATACCGATCGATCTGCCAACATATACCTGGATCGACTTTAACTACCCCCCCATCGATCGACGTACCTCACAAGTTATGTCTCTCCTTTCTCTAACAAAGGGCGATTGATCTTCCTATGTAGTTATGTCTGCTTACCACAGCCACATCGTCCCCCCTCATCATTCATGCATGCCTCCTGACCCATCTCTCACACGCACGTGCACAGACAACAAGCAGCCATCTCCTCTCTTATTGATATTGCGGGCGTGCCCTCCGTTTGTCTAGCAAGCCTATCCCACCATTTGTTAGAAGCAACTCCACTACCACCCCCTCCAACACTCTAGCTCTGTCTCTCTCCCAACCTTATTCCTCTCATGCACATATGCGTGGATGCCGATCGATCTCCCTTAATACAAGAGGCAGATCGATCTCCTTAATACATGAGGTAGGCCTCTCTCCTCCTCCACACATATACCAGCCATTGTACCTCTATAGTTAATTGGGCCTCCCTCTTCCCCCACCACACACCGATAGTCAAGCGCTGCAGGTAGGTATCCATGCCACAGAGACAAACTGCACATGTCCCCTCTCACGTTCCAGTAGGCCAGCCACTCTATATCTTTGACGTGGGCACACACAAATTCGATGGCACTCTTAATCGATCGCGCGCACACACACACATCATCCCTCTTTTCGATTCTATGGACACCTCAAGCCGGTGATACCTCCACTCTCTTCTCGTGGATCGCCCCCTCTATATATATGTTATATCCAGGACTCTATTTCACACACATTGCATATGTTATATTTTTTGATTGAACCCCCCCCCCCGAAAAAAACTCTCAAGAACCCACACACTATATCTCTCTAGGTTTGTATCTCTCTCACACAACCCCACGTAGGTGGTGTACGTATACAAGAAGAGAATAGGTGCACCGTGCACGTACTCACGCTTCGTGCCCAGCCACACCTGCGCGGGTACACGGTGGAGCTCATTTCTTTATGAAATGGCAGCCCACGTGCTAATTTGAACGCCTGTAGTGGTTGTTTACCTAGGGAGGTCGTGTACCATGCCTGCATCAAAACAAAGTTCGACTTGACGCGTTGCCACGTTATTTTTAAATAAAGTTATAGGGCTCAATGGCACGTACACAGAATATAAAATGATTTTTATGGAGAAAAAGGTAGTCCGCTCACTATATACAATGGAGCCTTGCGTGCCTGGTTTGTCGCTCTTCAGAGTATCTCACACAAGGCTGCGGTGGCCTCTCTCTCTCACCGTTGGTCACTGATCCGGATGCATCCCGTCCGCCGGGGGAAAGGGAGTGCGGTGGCCTCTCTCTCTCACCGTTGGTCACTGATCTGGCCGCATCCCGTCTGCCGGGGGAAAGGGAGGAAGTGCATCGTTTCTCCATTCGACGGTGCCGAGGCAGCACATCCCGATCTGCGGTACACGCCGTTCTCTCTGACCAAGCTCTGGCGCGGCAGGGCCTACACCACCTGCTCGCAGATTCCGCCTGCCGCCCCTCACCTAGTTACATCCCGACGACCTCCAGGTATCCCCTCCGTCCTTGCTCCACTGCCCGTCTTCCCCCGTCGCTGCATGTGGATCTTCCATAGTTCTTTGCCCAAAACGTAGCTCGTCCAGCGTACTTTCCATATTGCATTCTCGTCCTCACACCATTTTAGACAAACACAACCGTGTTGTTATCTTCCCTTAGGGCAAGGAATATGCTTCTTTTTTGTCGTCGCATGTGTCATCAACTGTTATTGGCCAGTAATTGTTTCCTTTCTACCTCGTTTTTGCAAACAGGGCTATCCATTTCACCTTGTTGCTATTGCGACCTTTTGGTGAACTGCACAAATCACTTTTTTCTTAAGAGTGTTTTCTGCAGTTGTACTAAAATGTCACATGGGAAAAGTCTCTACATTTCATTGCGACTGCACAAAGGGAGATTGGTTTTGCTCTATCCTCCTCATCCAACTCCGAGCGTAATCTTCTCCAACTAGTTAGTCTTAAAAGTGACTGCAAAGGTGACCGGCTTCTATTTATGTGTTTATTGTTTCATCAACAGTCCTCTGTTATCGTAATCACACTTAATATCTTTGGAACAGGGACGCTCAGCTCTATTTTAGTGGAACTGCACAAAATGATCGGAATGTTGCATGCTCCAGACAGCTACTTTTTCCCAACATGCCTTGTTGATTTAGACAGAGCTGGGGGGACGTTGCTGCCAATGAAAGCATGGATCAATTTTAATTTAACACCTTCTCACAACTCTGTCTTCAGTTGTGATGTAATTATTAGCTCTGATCTGCTAATAATTGACATGCATTAGCAAGGAAGTTAGTTTTCTATTGTTACCTAAAGAGCATCGATGGCAAGACACGCGAAACAGAAGCTAAAAGCTCACACCATTGTACAATTTCATGTCTCGATGGAAAATTATTTGTATAGTACGTCAATTATGTAAACAAATGATGGAAGCTTGATAGCATTGCCAGAAGCCTCTTCATCATCCGGGTCCATGTGCCATGCACAAAATTATACTCCTTCATTCCTAAATATTTGTCTTTTTACAAATTTCAAACAACCATATTTTAGAGTGTAGATTCACTCATTTTGCTTCGTATGTGTACTCCCTCCGTTCCTAAACATTTTATTCGTGTTTCTAGAGATTTCAACAAGTGACTACATACGGAGCAAAATGAGAGAATCTACACTCTAAAATATGTATATACATCCATATGTGCCAGTCCATTTGAAATCTCTAAAAAGACAAATAGTTGAGTAGTCACTCGTTGAAATATCTAGAAAGACAAATATACTTGAGAGTATATTTAAGAACCGAGGGGGTAGTGCACAAACTCATGGGAGACTCAGCCTGGTCGTTGCGCCGCATTAATAGTGAGTAATGAGCAGTCAAATCGTAAGCCCCACCTTTCCCACTGTAAGTTGCTATGAAGAAGCAACCATCAATACGCTCTTCTTTGAATCCGCTCATACTACTCCATCCGTCACTGTTTATACAACGCGCTTCAGAAAAAAGAAAAAAGATCTGTGGAACCAAGGCGACTAGCGATCGGCCTGAAAAATAGCATAGGTAGTTATAGCACGGCGTCTATTACTAGTAGAGGGAATAATGCGTACACACATGCATGTAGTGCTTCCACCCCGGGTACACACATGCATGCACTTACTCCATTCCGTAGTTACATGGAGAGAAAATTGTGGACTTGATTGCGGTTACCACGCCCTAATTAATGGAGCATTAAACCAAACACGTCTAAAGTCTCTCTGGTGGTGGAAATGCATTGAGAGAAATGCATCATAATGAAGCGCGCCCTGTAAACTGTGACGAAGGGAGGAGTAGTATGAAGGTTCAAAACCAAGCACGCGTATGGCCAGTCGGTCAACGCACCTCCTCTTGGCATATCACTGACATGTGGGACATGAGTGTGGGCAAACCGATCTCAATTGACGGCAAAGAGCCAACCCGCCTTTCCTTGAGAGAGACGAGGAGCGAGAACACACAAACGGGTTCGCATGGAGGCCAAGATATATTCGAGCATGGTTGGTTGATCGATATCATTCATTACATGTTGATGTTGGGCTTCCATTTTCCGCCCTTCTTCGGAATAAACGTGTACTTTATCAGAGATAAAAAGAAATAAGAGTACAAATGCTCCACCATGTGGTTCTATTAGTAGTACTACTCGTACTACTGCGCTTGGCTCTTCACCTCTTCGTGAAGTCGAACAATGATGGTACTCCGCATGTTGGGTACTACAGTGTATGCCTCTGACAATCTGACACCGAATGGACTGATGCATGTCCACCGAGGGTAGGTTGCATTAGTCAAAAGGCATAAGCGAGCTTCACCTTGTCCTGCAAGCTTCTCCTCGTTCTACGAGCTGACGGGACACACCAAAAAGTAGTGCTTGTCCATACTCCCTCCTTTCCGGTTAATATGGCTCAATCCTTTTTGCGGGTAAATGAGAGAGCTTTATTCGTATATAAGCATTCTTAGGACGATCAGCCAAGACACTGGTCACTAGGAAGCGAGGTACCCCGCAAAAAAGAAGTATGAAGCGAGGTGTTTCATCAAGCCAGCTCTCGGCCACATTCAAAGTGCAGCAAGCACGGTTCGCACGAAGATGCGCCGCAAGGTTTGCTGACCTGTTTACATGCTGAATAACAAAAAAAGAGGAAATATTACCGAGCGCTACTATTTGTAACAGGATATGAGCCAGAATTAAGCGAGAATTGTGGCAAGTGTTCCATGCAATCAACTTCCATTATCACATGCGAGAACCCTCGAAGATAACCAAATGTGTTGAAGATTGCTTTATCACATTTTAAAATTATAATAAGAGTGCAGACGCTCCTCCATCCGGTTCCTAGTACTAGTATAGTACATACCTTTATAGACTATATTAGTAAACTTTGCGCTTGGCTGTTCGCCTATTCGAGAAGTCGAACAATAGTAGCACTAGTAGTATAGTGTATGCTTCTGGCAATCTGACACCGAATTAACTTTTGCACGTCCACCGCCTGAGCGAGGGAGAGGTTGCATTAGTCAAAAGTTTCTCCTTGTCTTGTGAGCCACCGCGCACAAGTAATGCTAGTCTATACTGCCTCCTCTCCAGTTAATATGGATTAATTTCAAACGAGATAAATACACTGTCTGTCACTGTATATTTGTAAAAATACGGTCAGTGGACTTCATAATACGCTCATTGCGCTCAATATATATATTTTCCGGTGTTTATACGGTCACTAGCTCACCCTGACTGAGTATGTGTGTGCATGCACGTGTAGGTTGAGCACTTAGCGTGATCGTGTGTGTTCCGTCGTGTGCTCGGACATGCATGCATTAGGGCGTCGCGCGCGTTTTTCTGTCCATGTGTACGTGTGACTGTTGCATACACGTAGGGGGAGTACGTGTAGGGGCCACTAAGGAGCAGTCAAATCACACAGTAAATCACGTCTGTCGTGTTCGTGTCTCACCCTCCTCCACAGCTCGACCCCACACGGTCGCTCGGCATGCCACTCACCACAAACCGAGTATAAAATAACTTTCCCGCCTGCTTGTCGATGGATCGCGCCATGGAGTACTACTAGCACTACTGGAAGAGATTGACGAGTTGGGGGAGGACAGCTAGCTGTAGCACGGACTCCCAAAAACTTTTTACATGCATGTTGTAGCCGGCTATTGTGACCTTTGAACGCGGAGCAGCCACGTGCACCCAGAAGCAGAGCGGGCAACGCTCTCTCGGCCAGCGCGCCGCTTCAATGCCGGTGCCAGTGAGAGGTCGCGTCTGCTCTGGTTGGGCATGAATGCGGCACTGACCGTTTCGGGCGGGAAGCACGCGCGGGTGATGAAGACGGTTCGGGTTGGTCAGGACCGGCCGTGGCAGCGGTCCGGACGTGCACAAACAAGAGATGTTGTATGTTAATATTGCTGCGTATATAATTAACAACGTGAATAATGTGCCAGTTGGACAAATATGATTGGAGATGGAGATGGAAATGGAATTTTACGTAAACACGGATATGCATGTCTATGTCTATGTGCGTGTGCGCGAAGACTCTCGCGACTTGGAAGCGGGGGCGTGTTTTTGATCGAGTTTTCTTTCTTGGTACGTTAGAAAATCAGTTTGTCCAATTCACATCTAGATGTTATTTAAGGATATCACATCTAAGCTCCCACAAGTATATAATGTAGCAACAAGAAACAAAAAAAACTAGGACAAAAAAAATAGACAACAAACTATCGATGCTCATGGTCGCGCCTCATGGTTGCGTTGGCTGGTGAAGCTGATCGATTTTCAATGAAAAACAAGCTGTCTTCCATCAGTGCTCTTTGCTTGTTACGCACAAAGATGATATCCTTTGTTAGATCACCTTGGTTGCGTTGGAGACACAGTCGTCTTTCACGTTGGTGCAATTTTATCACACAATTGGCTATGAACCAAATGTTTCCTTGAAGAAGGATCGACGCTGGTACTAAGAGCATAAGTTTTTTATTGATTTCTATGCCTTCTCACAACTTTGTCTCCAGCCCCCCTATAATTTTATATGTCCACCTATTAACTTTGACTTAAAAGATGGTATGGACGTAGTAGCCCTCCATTTTTATTTACTCCGCATATTAGATTTGACTGAAGTCAAACTTTGTAATACTCTCAAACATTTCTGATAATTGAAATTAAAATTCTTTATTTGTACACACTCTCACACGTTTCCGGTAATTTGGCGCATGTGTGGTTGTTCACTTAAGGGAGGGTAGTGTACCACACGTGAAGGACAGGAAGTGCGACCAGGACGCGTGGGCGTGGATCATTAGTTCATCGGAAGTAGTACTCCCTCTGTACATTAAATAAAGAGTTTCATTTCGTACTTACACAATTTAAAACGATTGTTATGGAGAGAATAAGAAAACCACTCCACTATATATTAGTTGTATACACACGAGAGTACTATATGGGCACAACTTCATTGACTTAGTGCACCTGCCTTTGGGTTTATGATAGGTGGCCCCAAAATGTGGCCGGCTCACCTATCATACAGCCAAAAGCAGATGGAGTGAAGGCACCGGAGCTCAGTCCGGAATACATTAGTATATATATAAGTGGGAGCCTCAGCGCTTGTTCGCTAGGGTTTGCACTCTCCACACGCTCGCCGCAATACATATATGTTACACGCTGGAGGCTCAACGTTCATTTGCTAGGGTTTGCTATATTCATAGTCTCTCACCCTCTCTTCACCAGATCTAAACAAGATTGCGTTGGCCTCTTGTCTCTTTCCCCCCTCACAGCTGGTGAAGGAGGCGTATGTATCCCGTCGCACCGGGAAGGGGAGGAGGTGCAGCGTTAACTCTATCGCCTTCGGCGAGGGAGGCAATCCACTGTGGGATGCACTGTTCTCTTTCACCCAACTCCTATGCGGGAGGGCCACCGACCCCTTCTTCCTCGCTGCCGTACATAGTGTGGGCAGATCCGGCCTCCCGCCGCACGCCTTGCCACATCCCGACGACCCTAAGGTATAAGTTTCTTTGAAACCGTCGTTGCTCTAGCTGCATGTGGATCTTTTTCGATCTGTAGTCGAATCTAGGTCTTGGTTCAAAGAGGAAAGAAAGGTGCGGTGGGGTGGAGCATGAATCTAGGACGTGGTTCAATGAGGAAAGGAGGGAGGAAAAGTAGTATAGACTGGCTATCCAGCCGCTTTGTTGGTCGGAAAGGGAAAAAGGGGGTAACCCAGTAAACACATCTGTAAGGAACCGATCTCTTTGTTGAAAAGGGAAAGAAACTAGGGGGGGGGGTCGGGTAGTTTGTGCAGGACTAGATTTGTTGCCCTCACATAGGAAAAAAGTTCAAAGAGAACAAATATGGGACCAACACAGATATGCTGCTTGGCTACATACTATGCATCACCCATTTATACGTGTGGACGCACATGGTGCTAGCATGTCCCATACAGCTATTTTGTTGTTGTTAATCTAAGGGCCTGTTTGGTTCCAAATAAGTCACCAACTTATAAGTCGAAAAGTGAAAAAAGTAACTTATTTTACCAAACAGACCCGACTAATAAGTCACCCCAACTTATAAGTCATAAGTTGCTCCACCCCAACTTAAAACTTATAAGTCACCCCCTTTTATGTGTGTCCCACCACCTACATGATGTTGATTGGTGTGGGAAGGTCTGTCAGATGACTTATAAGTCAGGTGACAACCAAACAGGCGTAACTTATAAGTCACTGGTTTTAAGTCACCTGACTTATAAGTCAGGTGACTTATTGGAACCAAACAGGCCCTAAGAATGCCGCCGGAAAATTGAAGCAATGCCACTGTTAAAAGTAAATTATATTTTTTAACGAATGTTGTTTCAAGAGAGTGTCTCTGTTAATATGAATCAATGCTGCCGTTTTAGAAATCTTAGTATCCTACTTTGTTTTCCATCCAAGATAAGTTAGATGCTTCTTTCTTTCAAACGTTTGTTTCATCCTCCTTTATCGGCAAGTAATTCTTTCCCTTTTTGCCTCTGTTAAAACATGGGTATCGATTCAACTTGTTGCTATTGCGACATTTTACTTCGCTACTCGAAACACTTATGTTTTAAGAGTGTTTTGTGCAGTTCAACTTGAATGCCACACTGGTGACTTTGCTTAATTTTGGTGGAACTGCACAAAAGGAGATCGAGATTTGTTTACGTTGTTCCTGTCGAGTTGTTTCAAATCTTGGTCTCTACCACATGATATCTATTCAACTTGTTGCTATTGCAACATTTTGCTTTGCTACATGAAACACTTTGCTTGATTTCAGTGCAACTGCACAAAATGAGATTGGATTTCCTATTCGTGTTAGCAGATTCGTATTTTATCCTGGTGTTCTCATGAAAGGTCAACAGGCCTTCATCCACATGATAGTGCAGTGTGCTTTGAGATGTTGTGCTACTTGTATTGGTACTGTTATAAATAAATGTGGAATTGAAGCTATTGTATTGCTGTCTTTTCCCATTAAGTAGTGAACAAAAATGGGACCAACCTAGACATGATGCTTGTTGCTTTGTTACAACAAACTCTGCATCACCCCCTTTATAAGTAGATGGAAGCACATATTGTTGTTGCGCCGACTCTCCCCTGGAACTATTTATGATTTTTGTTAATCTAATGCCACTGGTAAAATTAAGCAATGCCACTCTTAGAATTAATTAACTACTGAATCTTAGTTCAAAACTGCAACACTTGTTAGGAATGGTACTATCCTGCTTTGTAGTTCTTTCTACATGTTTAACCAAGGTATTGTTAAGATAATGTCTCTTTAAAAATGAATCAGTTACATTGTTTTAGGAATGGTACTTTTCTGCTTTGTCGTTCTTTATACATGTTGAACCAAGGCATTGTTAAGATAATGTCTCAGTCAATATGAATGAATCACACTGATGGAGAATTGCTCCTCTCCTGCTTTGTTTCCCATTAAGACAAGTCATCAACCATTATTTCTCAGTAATTGTTTCCCTTATACCTATTGTTGCTTACAGGGATATCAAAATTAAAGCTCGGTTTTATTCTGACTTAGATTTTAGTTAAACTGCACAAAAGGAGCCAATGTGTCCAAGGCAAACTGCTATGTTACTGGGTCCAGTTGGTCGTTCCACTTTGCAGAAAGAAACAGTCACTGGATGTGGTACATTACAGAAGGAATGGCTGAGAAGCTTTACAAAGTATTATTAGACACCGGTGACATGACTAGTCTGCAGAGACCATTGGCAATTTAACAACACGTGGAGTGCCCTGGGCAAAAAGTGCCCAAACAAGTACAAGAAGCTAAGACAGGAAACGATCATTAGGCATTACATATTTTGAATGGGAAAAGCTTGTCAAAGTTTAATCATTGATGTTAGCAAGAAGACGTTAGTTTAATATATTGGAATTGGAAAACCTTGTCAAAATTTGCTCATTGATGTTAGCAAGAAGACGTTAGTTTAATATATTGGAATTGGAAAACCTTTACAAATTTGCTCATTGATGTTAGCCAGAAGACATGCATTTGATATTTTTGAGTGGGACGCCCTTGCTATGAGCAGCGTCGAGTGTTTTTTCCTATTCCTGTGTTCAGTTTAGCAGTAAATAGTTACTCTGCTGAGATATTCCTGTGTTAAGAGTTTGTTCTGAATATTGTCTATGTAATGCCAGGCCTTGTGTTTGATTGCAAAGTTGAGCTTGGAATGTTGTGGCATGCGGCATCACGAGCTGTTCACCGTGCCTCCTGAGAATAATGCTTCGTATTGTTTTGCATGTCGATCTAATGCTAGTGATTTGCTTGTTAAGAAGATTATCCTCTTCTGTTGTTTCCGTGCGTAAGAAGTTCATCGTCTGATGTTTCATTCATAGCCTATACATGTCACACCCTAGTTAGCCATGCATTAGAGTGTTGCATCATGTTTACTCTTTCATCAGAAACCTGAAATGGGGATGACAGAACCCCCAGTCCCCTCTGAAACCAATTAGGGTTTACTAAAAACTTTTTCAATGAACCTGAAATGCCCTTCTAAAATGCCCATCATTTTTGTCTTGGTTCAGAACCTCTGCCAAAAGTGATGCACATTTTCCTAGGCCATCTTAGGGTTTTTGAATTAAATCATAAATATTTGAATTTGGGCATTCAAAATTATATAAAATATTTAAATGCTCAAATATCTCCAAACCAAAATGTTTCATGTTGGAAATAATCCAACTATGGACCAGGAGTAGTTTGGTGATTTTAGGAGTTGCCTAAGTATTTTATTTAATTCAACAAAGTTGCAGAAGTATTAAAAAAATAGAAAACAGAAAGAAAATGGAAAAACTTACCTGACGCCTGCTCCCGGCCCACCTGCCGGCCCAGCCCAGCGCCGCTCCAGTGAGCTGCTTGCCGGCCAGGCAGGCAGGCAGGTGCGCGACAGCGACCACAGCGCGCGCCACGCACCTGCTCGCCGCCTCGCCGCTCCCCGCACCCGGTGACGTCGTGGATCAGCCTCCCTCGCTCCCCCGAACCCCCCAGACACCCCCTCCTCTCTCCAGCTCCTCCCCCTCGCGTTCCCCGCCATGACCGACGCCACCATCGCCGTGCCTTCGTCGTAGCCGTGCTCCTCGCCACCCGTGCGTCCTCTCATCGTGTCCAGGAGCTCCGCCGCTGTCCACTCCATCGAGCAAGCCGAGCCCCGAGCGCTCGCAACGCCCGAGTCCACCGCAACG
>NC_041389.1:623149800-623157996 GCF_002162155.2 Triticum dicoccoides
CCCGGAGCTCAAACGCACCCACCGCCGTGGAGCTCGTCGCCGACGTGCTCCCGGTCACCCTCCGACCACTCCATGGTGTCCATCATACTCACCGTGTCCCGTAGCACCTAGCTAGCTACTCCCCGAGCCTCACCGACCCCTCTAGCGTCAAGTTTGTCTTCGGCCGAACCCCGGTGGCCGCCAAAGTCATCGCCGGTGCCAACTCCGGCCACCCCAACCCCAACGGACTCCAACAAGAGCTGCGGCTCGCCCTCAGCTCCACTCCGGTGGTCTCCGTGACCCATTTGGTGGCCGAAACAGCCAAAACCACTTCCGCCGCTGCGTCGGGCTCGCCGGCGGCTAAACGCCAGTGCAGCCGACCCGGGTTTGACCACGGGTGGGCCCTGGTTGACTCCCCTGAGTCAATGACAGGTGGGGCCCAGCCCTGTTAATTAAACAGGTTTAGTTTTATTTAAACTTTAATTAAATTAATCACCCTGACACGCGGGACCCACTGTCAGGTTTGACCTGGACATGTCCCGTTGACCTGCTGACGTCAGGCCGACGCAATAATTGATTTTCTGGAATTAATCTAATATAGGAAATTCCAGAATATAGTTTAAACTTTAAAAAAATTCATAACTTTTATTCTGTAACTCCAAATCAGACAAATTATATATGAAAAATGATCAGAAAAATCCAATCTATCCATCTGTACTATTTTCATGCATGACTAAACAAGTTAACTTGATGTTTAATGCAGAACAAGGAAAAACACTTTAAAGGACCATATTTGAGTTTGAAATTTGAATCTTTGATTCAAATTGGTACAAACCCTTCTGGTCTTAGTTGCATTAGCCCAACACACTCATATTGCTATGTTTCATGCATGCATCATATTGTTGCACATTGTTTGGTGATGGTTGTGTATCGGTGTTCTTGCGGCAGGTTCTACCTCCGAGGAGTACCGTGATTACCCTAACGAAGAACCGTATCACTGCATCGAACCATCAGGCAAGCAACCAACCATTTGATCATATCGATACAACCCCATGTTCTCGCTCTTGCTCTCTTTTACTGCATTAAGACAACGCGTTTCAAACTGCTGTGTGCTATGGTAGTTGAACCCACTTCCTCTGCATGACCTGTCATTGCCACAGTAACTAGATGAAACCCACTAGCATGTGTAGGAGTTGATTGAGCCATATGTATGTGTTGTTCCTACCTTGCTATGCCTGCTATGCTTAGAGTCGTGTCAGGTCTGGTTCATCTGGGTGATGGGCTGGAGTGAAATGGTTATGTCGGTAATGAGAGTGGTATGGTGAACACGATTTGGTAAAGGTATCGATGAGAGGCCATGTAGGAGTACATGGTGGGTTGTTTCATTGAAGCCGACCTTAAGCACTGAGATCTGTATGTGTGATTTAAGAATCAGCTGCTACCATGCATTGGGCCCGAGACCAATGGACCCTCTCGGCTTCTTATTCACCCTAGTTCTCCGTCCAGGAGTTGCAAGTAGTTTCTGGTGTTTGTAGCCTACTGGAGGCCGTGGGCAGCGCTGACCGTAGGGGTGGGCTGTGATGCGGTAGGTACGTGGCCGGGTGTACCGAATACCCGTTAGGTATTTCGGGAACCCTGTTCACATCGTTCGGGGCCGTATGGGAAACCTCGGCCGGACTCCCTACGGATGGAACCTGGATAGGCGATAAACCTGGACTGGAGGCTTAGGTGATTAGGTAGGTCGTGGCCGACACCCACGTTGGGCTTCCGCTTGAAGGTTGCCGAGTACATGTCGTGTAAACGACGGTAAGTGGTGAGAGCGTGTATGAAGAAGTACACCCCTGCAGGGTTATCATGAACTATTCGAATAGCCGCGTCCGCGGTAAAGGACTACTTGGTTACCTATACAGTTCATAGACAAGTAAATGGAAACTGCTAAAAGCCTCAAGATAAGTGTGAGTGCCGAGGATGGCTCTTCCGTAGGAAGACGGAGGTGGATCCTCGGTAGTATATTGAAGTGGTGAGTAGTGGACTCGTGTACGCAAAACCATTTCAAGTTGGAGTCTCGTAGGTTAGTCTAGCCAAGAGTCAAAGCTGGCTTGCTGCTAGAACTCCACCAACCCTTCTTGATAATATGCATGTATGTAGGATCTGATGTAAGTCTTGCTGAGTACCTTTGTACTCATGTTGCTATAATTTACATTTTTACAGAAGACGCTGCAACCCCTTCTGATGGGTTCTACGTAGACGTTGACATCAACGAGTAGGCTAAGGCCCAGGTGGTGATCCTGAGCTTGTGAAGGACCACGTAGTATAGCTAGGCTTTCCAAGCCTCTTTTATTTTTCTAGTTGTCTGTACTCAGACAAGTTACTTCCGCTGCTGGTTTGTATGACTGTATGACTTGAATGCTAGGTCGTGTGACTCGTACCTTTGTGTATGTTATGTATGGCTCCCTGAGCCTTAAATAAAGTACTTGTGTCATAGAGTCATGTTGTGGTGCCTTGTTGTGTTTGCACATATCGAGCATATTGTGTGTATGATTGAAATGCTTGGTATGTGTGGGATCTGACTATCTAGTTGTTTATCCTTAGTAGCCTCTCTTACCGGGAAATGTCTCCTAATGTTACCACCGAGCCATGGTAGCTTGCTACTGCTCTGGAACATTTAGGCTGGCCGGCATGTGTCCTTCTTCGTTCCGGTGTCTGTCCCTTCGGGGAAATGTCACGCATTGAGTACCGGAGTCCTGCTAGCCTGCTACAGCCCGGTTTACCGCAGTCCTGCTAGCCCAGTGCTACAGCCCGGACCCACTTGCTGATGACCGACACGTTCGAAGCTGGGTCATGGATGCCTGTCCCTGTAAGTCTGTGCCACTTTGGGTTTACGACTAGTCATGTCAGCCCGGGCTCCTTATCATATGGATGCTAGCGACACTATCATATACGTGAGCCAAAAGGCGCAAACGGTCCCGGGCAAAGGTAAGGCGACACCCGTGGGGATACCGTGCGTGAGGCCGCAAAGTGATATGAGGTGTTACCGGCTAGATCGATGTGACATCGAGTCGGGGTCCTGACAGCGTTGGCATCAGAGCCGGACTTCCTGTAGGTTCTCCAAGCCAAATTGGTCGATGTTGAGTCTAGAAATTCTTTAGTTATATGTAGGGGAATTGTTTGTGGGTGGAACATAAGGATCTTTTTACTCCTTTATCTTATGACATTCTGATCTGAGTCAGTCTATTCTTCCACCGGGGGTTGAGGAATTAGGATCTATTCTCTCTATCAGGATCACGTGTTACTAATCAGTAGTACCTTATAGGTTTGATGGATACAAGCCTAGTTCAGTTCTACTACCACGTTATGTTGTTAGGATGGATTCAGAACTTTGATATGATGATGTTGAGTGTGTATGAAATCCTTTGTCAAATGTCTCAAAATCCTTCTTGAGCATTTACAGCTGTTATGCTGCCGAAATTTTGCTAGAAATTCTAATGCCTTTGCATTATGATTGTGTTTTCAGATGGCCACTCGCGACCTCAATCAAGTGGTCCGCCTGACTCGATGCCTAGATGTACCCGGCCATACTGCCATGTTGGTCAGGGTAATGACTGAGGCCGGATACCATTGGTATCCTGAGTACACGGTCGAAGAGCAATTCTGAGACTTTAATCAAAGCCAGTATCTCTGCACTGTCAGGATATTTCCATCTTATCCTGGATCCACTGAGCCCCTTCACTGCTCCTATGGACTCGGGGTTACTATTGAGATGGCTGTGCAGGACGCCGCCTACTCTATGATGACCATCATGCGAGTCAGGTCTGGCCTATTTCGGGACTCTGATTTCCGGTATATGCCAGGATCACTTCCGGGAGCACAAGGGTATTTCCAGGCTATCTATGCTGACCCCACTCAGGAGGATTCACGGACTCGCACCACTGCTGAGATGCTCGAGGATAAGGACCGTGAAAATCGGGCCTTGAGGTTAGAGCTCTTCAATACCCGTGCTGACCATTGGGCCACTTTGAGTCGGTTTGCACCGGTGGTGCAAGCTGGATATTCGGATATGCGCGATCTCTATCCTGTGAGATCTGCTCTGCCAGACGTGATGGGTTGGCATGATGTAGGAGGCATCACCCCACCCCGCGGTCCTCGCAGGCCACCGTCTGTTGGTCCAAGTCCTCATCCTAGCCCCTATGGTCCACAAGCTCCGCGAGATCGTCTGTTTCCGGATGATCATGTTGAGCTTCCAGGCTATGGAGGTGACTTCTACGAGGACTACTACGGATCGGTCTGAGTTAGTGGTAGTATCACTAGTTCGTGTTAGCTATGTCGTCTATCGTCCTGCGTGACTCGTGGGATATGACCTGGTTTGTATCGCCTTCCGGAGGTGTAGAAAAATAACGTATAGGAGCTTGGAATGCCTCCGACGAGATGTAATCCTCTTCTCACCGTAATAGTACCTTGTTTGGTCTTGTACTAAACCCTGTATGGTGTGTATGACGATGGAATAAAGAAGCAGTTTCTGTATCTACCATGTCATACGGATGATCATCTTGCATTCCGAGTTATTCCTTACATTCTGTATCCTATGTCGGAATTTTATCATCCTGACAAAATCATTGTCTTGTTTACCTAGGATGGTCAACACGCGCACTAACCCTGCTCCTCAAGAGCAGGCCGAAGGCAGTGAAGTCAGGAATGCAAATCTGCCTCATCCTCCTTCCCTAGCCGAGGTTATGATGGAAGCCGAAAGAAACAAGCGGGAGACCAACCGTTTGTTGGAGCGTATTGAACAGAACACAGCACACCATCAGAGGACTAACGTGGTGTCACTCAGTGATTTTATCAAGTTACATCCACCCACGTTCCACCACTCCGTCGAGCCTCTCGACGCTGATGACTGGCTTCGCAGTATCTCCCACAAGCTGCGTTCCGCACTGGTAGCTGAGGCTGACAAGGTCACCTTTGCTGCATATCATCTTGAAGGCCCCGCCAGTCTATGGTGGGAGAATTGTGGAGCTATGCGCCCAGCGGGCCATGTCACTACTTGGGCTGAATTCAGCGAGGCTTTCCGTGAACATCACATTCCGGAGGGTCTCATGGACCGTAAACGTGAGGAATTTTGCAGTTTCACTCAGGGCCGACTCTCTGTGGATGCTTACAGCAGGGAGTTCGGTAACCTCGCACGATATGCAACTGAGGAAGTTTCTACTCATGCCAAGAAGCAAGCAAGGTTCCGTAAGGGACTTAGTCCTGAGCTTCGCCGCGACCTCCGTCTGCATGAGTGCACATCTTTTCAGAAACTTGTTAACAAGGCCATCAGTGCTGAGACTGGTCAGACTGATTATGACGCAACACGCAAGCATGGCCGTGACATGGGTTCCTCATCCGGTGCGGGTCCTCAGAAGCGCTGCGTGTGGGTGCCCAACACTGCCCTGCCACCTAGGTTCACACCGAGGCCATCCTTCTAGGCGCCTCGCCCCGTTCAACAGTCTGCACCAGCCAAGCCCTATGGGGGTCCAACCAACAATGCTCCTCCACGTACCAGTTTCGTGACTTGTTTCAAGTGTGGGGAATCTGGCCACTATATGCGTGAGTGTCCCCAGACCAACCCAAACCAATCTGCTAAAGCTGTTGGCCGTGGCAAGCCGACAGGGAAAGTGTTCCACGCCAAGCCGGCCACCGCTACACGTGGCCATGTCAACTGTATCTCTGCCGAAGAAGCTCAAGAGGATCCCAACGTCGTTCTCGGTACGCTCCTTGTTAATTGTCACCCGGCATATGTTCTTTTCGATACAGGAGCCTCTCATTCATTTATATCCGAGAACTATGCTCGTTTACATAACACCGCATTCTGTGACATGCCATCCACTATGGAAATTTCTACTCCCGGTTCTAGATGGCAGACCTCCAGGGTAAGTTATGGAAATGAAATCTGAGTCGACAGACTTGTTTTCCTTGCATCTTTGATAGCTCTCAAATTTTCAGATATTAATATCATTTTGGGTATGGACTGGATGTCAGCTCATCATGCCAAAATTGATTGCTTCTCTAGGACTGTTCAACTCACTCATCCTTCGGGGAAGATAGTCAATGTCTTGACCCGATTAGCCAAGCGACAATTATATTCTCTTAACACCAGCCCTTTGCCAGACCTTGAGGACGTTCCGGTAGTCCGTGACTTCCCGGATGTCTTCCCAGAGGAATTGCCAGGTGTTCCACCTGACAGGGATGTTGAGTTCGTAATAGACCTCATTCCAGGAACCGTTCCGATTGCTAGAAGACCCTATAAGATGGCACCACTAGAACTGGCCGAGCTTAAGAAACAACTCGATGAGTCCTTGAAAAAGGGTTTCATCCGACCTAGTTCATCTCCGTGGGCTTGCCCCGTCCTATTCGTCAAGAAGAAGGATGGTACGGACCGGATGGTTGTAGATTATCGACCTGTCAATTTGGTCACAATGAAGAACAAATATCCGCTCCCCAGGATCAACGACCTGTATGATCAGCTCGCTGGATCCTCAGTCTTCTCCAAGATGGATTTGAGGTTGGGCTACCATCAAATCAAAATTAGAAACAGGGACATTCCTAAAATGGCCTTTGTTACTCGTTATGGCCAATACGAGTACACCGTCATTTCCTTCGGTTTAACCAACGCTCCAGCCACCTTTTCTCGGTTAATGAACTCAATCTTCATGGAGTATTTGGATAAATTCGTCGTAGTTTATCTCGATGATATACTCATCTACTCCAAGAACGAGGAAGAACATGCCGAACATCTAAGGCTAGTGTTGAAGAAACTTCGAGAGCATCGCCTTTATGCCAAATTTTCTAAATGTGAATTCTGGTTGTCGGAAGTGACCTATCTGGGTCATGTAATATCTGGTAAAGGTATTGTTGTTAACCCTGAGCGAGTTCAAGCCGTCCTTAATTGGACTCCACCTGAATCGGTCAAGCAAGTTCGGAGTTTTCTGGGCTTAGCGAGCTATTGTCGTGGCTTTGTCGAGAACTTCTCCAAAGTTGCTAAACCTCTAACCTAACTCCTCAAGAAAGATAAAAAGTTCGAATGGACTCCACAATGTGAGCACAGCTTTCAGGAACTGAAAAGACGCCTGACTTCTGCTCCTGTACTGGTACCGCCAGACTTCTCTAAGGACTTTGTTATCTACTGCGACGCCTCGCGACAAGGATTAGGTTGCATTCTCATGCAAGATCGACATGTAATTGCTTACGCTTCACGGCAATTGCACCCACATGAGGAGAATTATCCTACTCATGATCTAGAGCTTGCAGTCGTAGTCTATGCACTTAAGACCTGGCGACATTACCTCCTCGGTAACCGTTGCGAAATATTCACTGATCACCAAAGTCTGAAGTACATTTTCACCCAACCAGATTTGAATCTCAGGCAAAGACGTTGGGTTGAGTTGATCACAGATTTTGACTTAGGAATAACTTACACCCCAGGGAAAGCCAATGTCATGGCTGATGCGCTAAGTCGTAAATCTTATTGTAACAACCTAATGTTACAACAAAGTCAACCGCTTCTCCATGAGGAATTTCGGAAGCTTAACCTTCACATTGTTCCTCAAGGTTTTCTTTCCACCTTGGTGGCGAAACCTACCCTTACGGACCAGATCGTCAAGGCACAGAAGGTAGATCCGGGAATTTCCCGCATCAAGAGAAACATCAAGAAAGGAGTTGCGAATTGTTTCTCCATTAATGATCAAGGGGTCGTATACTTAGGGAATCGACTAGTGGTTCCCAAAGTGCGAAACCTGAGGCGATTGATCCTTAAGGAGGCTCATGAATCTCCTCTCACCATTCATCCCGGTAGTACTAAGATGTATCAGGACCTACGCCAGAGGTTCTGGTGGACTAGGATGAAGAGAGAAATTGCTCAGTATATTGCTAATTGCGACGTCTGTCGTCGTGTAAAAGCAGAGCATCAACGGCCTGCTGGCACCCTTCAACCCTTAGCTATTCCTGAATGGAAATGGGATAAAATTAGTATGGATTTCATTACCGGTTTTCCCAGGACCAAGAGAGGGAATAATGCTATCTTCGTCGTTGTCGATCGTCTTTCCAAAGTAGCCCATTTCCTACCTGTTCGTGAGAGTATAACCGCTAGTCAATTGGCAGACTTATACATCTCCCGAATAGTGTCTCTCCATGGTGTTCCCTTGGAAATTAACTCGGATCGAGGAAGTCTTTTCACCTCTC
>NC_041389.1:623158170-623167442 GCF_002162155.2 Triticum dicoccoides
GGTGTCGAACACCCCTTAACTGGTCAGAGACCGGGGAAAGACAATTCTTTGGCCCGGATATGATTCAGGAAGCAGAAGAGCAAGTTCGCATCGTTCGTGAAAAGTTGAAAACAGCCCAATCTCGTCAAAAGAGTCAATATGACCGAAAACATAAGGCTATGACTTTCGAGGTTGACGAGAAGGCTTACCTTCGGGTTACCCCTCTGAAGGGAACCCATCGTTTCGGCATCAAAGGCAAATTGGCTCCTCGTTACATTGGACCTTTTCGCATTCTCGCTAAACGAGGAGAAGTTGCCTACCAGTTGGAACTACCTCCGCACCTCTCCAGAGTCCACGATGTCTTCCACGTTTCTCAACTCAGGCGTTGCTTCTCGGATCCTATCCGTGGAGTGGACCACGAAACGCTTGATCTCCAAGATAATCTTACATATCGAGAGTACCCCATTCGTATCCTCGATCAGGCCGAGCGTACCACTCGACGTCATAATATCAAGTTTCTCAAAGTACAATGGTCGCACCATTCTGAGGATGAAGCAACTTGGGAAAGGGAGGATCGTCTTCGACTTGAGCATCCCGCCTTCTTTCCGGAGGAACCCAAATCTCGGGACGAGATTCTTTTGAGTGGGGGTGAGTTGTCACACCCTAGTTAGCCATGCATTAGAGTGTTGCATCATGTTTACTCTTTCATCAGAAACCTGAAATGGGGATGACAGAACCCCCAGTCCCCTCTGAAACCAATTAGGGTTTACTAAAAACTTTTTCAATGAACCTGAAATGCCCTTCTAAAATGCCCATCATTTTTGTCTTGGTTCAGAACCTCTGCCAAAAGTGATGCACATTTTCCTAGGCCATCTTAGGGTTTTTGAATTAAATCATAAATATTTGATTTGGGCATTTAAAATTATATAAAATATTTAAATGCTCAAATATCTCCAAACCAAAATGTTTCATGTTGGAAATAATCCAACTATGGACCAGGAGTAGTTTGGTGATTTTAGGAGTTGCCTAAGTATTTTATTTAATTCAACAAAGTTGCAGAAGTATTAAAAAAACAGAAAACAGAAAGAAAATGGAAAAACTTACCTGACGCCTGCTCCCGGCCCACCTGCCGGCCCAGCCCAGCGCCGCTCCAGTGAGCTGCTTGCCGGCCAGGCAGGCAGGCAGGTGCCCGACAGCGACCACAGCGCGCGCCACGCACCTGCTCGCCGCCTCGCCGCTCCCCGCGCCCGGTGACGTCGTGGATCAGCCTCCCTCGCTCCCCCGAACCCCCCAGACACCCCCTCCTCTCTCCAGCTCCTCCCCCTCGCGTTCCCCGCCATGACCGACGCCACCATCGCCGTGCCTTCGTCGTAGCCGTGCTCCTCGCCACCCGTGCGTCCTCTCATCGTGTCCAGGAGCTCCGCCGCTGTCCACTCCATCGAGCAAGCCGAGCCCCGAGCGCTCGCAACGCCCGAGTCCACCGCAACGACCTCGCCCGAACCGCCGTCGCCGGAGATCCCCTTCAATGCCGTCGTCGCTCCGGTCCATCTCCGGCCACACCAAGGGCTTCGTCGCACTCACTGTGAGCTTAGCCATTCCCCCCTCCTTTTCTTGCTCCCGAGCCGTGTAGCGACCTCCCGGAGCTCAACCGCACCCACCGCCGTGGAGCTCGTCGCCGACGTGCTCCCGGTCACCCTCCGACCACTCCACGGTGTCCATCATACTCACTGTATCCCGTAGCACCTAGCTAGCTACTCCCCGAGCCTCACCGACCCCTCTAGCATCAAGTTTGTCTTCGGCCGAACCCCGGTGGCCGCCAAAGTCGTCGCCGGCGCCAACTCCGGCCACCCCGACCCCAACGGACTCCACCAAGAGCTGCGGCTCGCCCTCAGCTCCACTCCGGTGGTCTCCGTGACCCATTTGGTGGCCGAAACAGCCAAAACCACTTCCGCCGCCGCGTCGGGCTCGTCGGCGGCTAAACGCCGGTGCAGCCGACCCGGGTTTGACCACGGGTGGGCCCTGGTTGACTCCCCTGAGTCAATGACAGGTGGGGCCCAGCCCTCTTAATTAAACAGGTTTAGTTTTATTTAAACTTTAATTAAATTAATCACCCTGACATGCGGGACCCACTGTCAGGTTTGACCTGGACATGTCCCGTTGACCTGCTGACATCACACTGACGTCAGGCCGATGCAATAATTGATTTTCTGGAATTAATCTAATATAGGAAATTCCAGAATATAGTTTAAACTTTAAAAAAATTCATAACTTTTATTCTGTAACTCCAAATCAGACAAATTATATATGAAAAATGATCAGAAAAATCCAATCTATCCATCTGTACTATTTTCATGCATGACTAAACAAGTTAACTTGACGTTTAATGCAGAACAAGGAAAAACACTTTAAAGGACCATATTTGAGTTTGAAATTTGAATCTTTGATTCAAATTGGTACAAACCCTTCTGGTCTTAGTTGCATTAGCCCAACACACTCATATTGCTATGTTTCATGCATGCATCATATTGTTGCACATTGTTTGGTGATGGTTGTGTATCGGTGTTCTTGCGGCAGGTTCTACCTCCGAGGAGTACCGTGATTACCCTAACGAAGAACCGTATCAGTGCATCGAACCATCAGGCAAGCAACCAACCATTTGATCATATCGATACAACCCCATGTTCTCGCTCCTGCTCTCTTTTACTGCATTAAGACAACGCGTTTCAAACTGCTGTGTGCTACGGTAGTTGAACCCACTTCCTCTGCATGACCTATCATTGCCACAGTAACTAGATGAAACCCAGTAGCATGTGTAGGAGTTGATTGAGCCATATGTATGTGTTGTTCCTACCTTGCTATGCCTGCTATGCTTAGAGTCGTGTCAGGTCTGGTTCATCTGGGTGATGGGCTGGAGTGAAATGGTTATGTCGGTAATGAGAGTGGTGTGGTGAACACGATTTGGTAAAGGTATCGATGAGAGGCCATGTAGGAGTACATGGTGGGTTGTTTCATTGAAGCCGACCTTAAGCACCGAGATCTGTATGTGTGATTTAAGAATCAGCTACTACCATGCATTGGGCCCGAAACCAATGGACCCTCTCGGCTTCTTATTCACCCTAGTTCTCCGTCCAGGAGTTGCAAGTAGTTTCTGGTGTTTGTAGCCTACTGGAGGCCGTGGACAGTGCTGACCGTAGGGGTGGGCTGTGATGCGGTAGGTACGTGGCCGGGTGTACCGAATACCCGTTAGGTATTTCGGGAACCCTGTTCACATCGTTCGGGGCCGTATGGGAAACCTCGGCCGGACTCCCTACGGATGGAACCTGGATAGGCGATAAACCTGGACTGGAGGCTTAGGTGATTAGGTAGGTCGTGGCCGACACCCACGTTGGGCTTCCGCTTGAAGGTTGCCGAGTACATGTCGTGTAAACGACGGTAAGTGGTGAGAGCGTGTATGAAGAAGTACACCCCTGCAGGGTTATCATGAACTATTCGAATAGCCGCGTCCGCGGTAAAGGACTACTTGGTTACCTATACAGTTCATAGACAAGTAAATGGAAACTGCTAAAAGCCTCAAGATAAGTGTGAGTGCCGAGGATGGCTCTTCCGTAGGAAGACGGAGGTGGATCCTCGGTAGTGTATTGAAGTGGTGAGTAGTGGACTCGTGTACGCAAAACCATTTCAAGTTGGAGTCTCGTAGGTTAGTCTAGCCAAGAGTCAAAGCTGGCTTGCTGCTACAACTCCACCAACCCTTCTTGATAATATGCATGTATGTAGGATCTGATGTAAGTCTTGCTGAGTACCTTTGTACTCATGTTGCTATAATTTACATTTTTACAGAAGACGCTGCAACCCCTTCTGATGGGTTCTACGTAGACGTTGACATCAACGCGTAGGCTAAGGCCCAGGTGGTGATCCTGAGCTTGTGAAGGACCACGTAGTATAGCTAGGCTTTCCAAGCCTCTTTTATTTTTCTAGTTGTCTGTACTCAGACAAGTTACTTCCGCTGCTGGTTTGTATGACTGTATGACTTGAATGCTGGGTCGTGTGACCCGTACCTTTGTGTATGTTATGTATGGCTCCCTGAGCCTTAAATAAAGTACTTGTGTCATAGAGTCATGTTGTGGTGCCTTGTTGTGTTTGCACATATTGAGCATATTGTGTGTATGATTGAAATGCTTGGTATGTGTGGGAGCTGACTATCTAGTTGTTTATCCTTAGTAGCCTCTCTTACCGGGAAATGTCTCCTAATGTTACCACCGAGCCATGGTAGCTTGCTACTGCTCTGGAACATTTAGGCTGGCCGGCATGTGTCCTTCTTTGTTCCGGTGTCTGTCCCTTCGGGGAAATGTCACGCATTGAGTACCGGAGTCCTGCTAGCCCGCTACAGCCCGGTTTACCGGAGTCCTGCTAGCCCAGTGCTACAGCCCGGACCCACTTGCTGATGACCGACACGTTCGAAGCTGGGTCATGGATGCCTGTCCCTATAAGTCTGTGCCACTTTGGGTTTACGACTAGTCATGTCAGCCCGGGCTCCTTATCATATGGATGCTAGCGACACTATCATATACGTGAGCCAAAAGGCGCAAACGGTCCCGGGCAAAGGTAAGGCGACACCCGTGGGGATACCGTGCGTGAGGCCGCAAAGTGATATGAGGTGTTACCGGCTAGATCGATGTGACATCGAGTCGGGGTCCTGACAATACGACATGTCGGGTAGGTTAGACGTGAAACCATATGATCTTCCGACCAACTCATGATATTAGGCCATGATTGGATCGTCGTTTTCCAACCAAAACCGCTTGTAAAACTAACGCTTGTAAATTAAAGCAGATGGTCTCGGGCGAAGGCGCTTGGTTGGTCGATTTTGACTAGTAAAATATCAGAAGTACTTCACACACGATAAAAACGCTGAACAACACTCGGATGATGGCTAATCCAGCTGTTAGCTACTATTTCAGCCTTGCCCATGGATGGCATGATACGCACGTCGTGCATGTATCGTCTGGTAATGTCGTCCATATAGCAATGCTCGTAAAATATACACTGGTCTCTCAAATTACACGCGTAACCCGCCGGTTTTACTTACAGACCTCGGGCCTTCCGATGACGAGTAAATTAGACTTGTATGTTAATACAGGTTTGAAATAAACTAGAGCTCCCAAGCGCGGCCTTACCGTTTCATGCCGTCTCAGTTTCTCGAAGGTGCTCATAGGTGTACGCTGATCCTGGCTTCCTGAATGAGCAGCGGGCGCTGTATCAGACCTCCGTAGGGCCCGCGAGGCCCTCTCCGTTGTCCTTCGAGTTGTTGCATTCGCCGTGGCGCCGAGCATTGTTAACATGGTCAACGAACATGAGGATTCAGGAGATGACTTTATTTTGACTGGATGACACTAGGGACCCACTAGGGCCATAGCCGTACGTACGCAAGTGCCTCCTTATTATGTACAACTATATATTTTTTTGCTTTCTTCTGGTTTCCTGACATCACGGTCCCACACCATTGTCAACCTATGTAGTCAATATAAATGAGAGAATTGCACAAGTTGCGGCCGACAGCTGGGACCAAGAAGCTCGAGCAGTATTTGTGTTTTTGAGGCGTGAGCACTGCAGAGTTTTTCTTGGCGATGATTTCGTTGTCGTTCAGAGGAGAGCAGGGTATTAACTGGGCGGGCTGTGGCCCGTCTAGCCCAGGCGAGATATCCAGCCCAGATACTACTTTTTTCAAGATGAAAATGGCTAGCCAGCTATACGTCTTTTTGCGGAATACCCAGGCAAGGTCAACTTGTTATTCTCCGCCCCGTTGTGCTACAAATCTTTCCTAGGAGGGGTGCATTAGGCTTAACAGGAAAATGGGCTTTAAAAATAATAAATGGGATGTAATTATAAAAACTGGGCAGTAACTATTAAAAAATTCACCAAACACGAAATTAGTTTATAAAATATTATTTATGGATTTTGAAAATCTTAAATTTTCATTGTTGCGCACGCAATGGTTCGTTCGATTTTTACGTAATACAAATTTGTATTTAATCTGAATAGAAATTTCGGGATAAAAATATTTTGGATCCCATCAAAATATGGGAAATTTTATTGAATTATGTCTTCAACGGTTGGTTGAAATTATTAATCGTTGTCCTAGCTAGAAAATGGGTTGTACTTTTAACAAACTGTAAATGGGCTGTTGTAAACTCCATTAGAATTCAAAAATGGGTTGTACATTCTTACAAAACGCACATGGGCTATAAGTTCTCTGCCACACACTTGTGGGCCTACTAAGTGACGCGTCCCCTAAAAAAAATAAGTTGACGCGTATGCAAGGCTTTGTCAACTTATTATAGTCAACACACGGTTCAAGCAACAGTGGCCGTTGGATGTCTATCCAACGGATGTCGTGCTTCTTCTTCAATCTCGGATATTCTTAGCTTCGGCCGACCAAAAAATGATTCCTCCCCCTGACATCTAGGGCGCACCGTTTCAGAGGCTGGCCTATGGGCCTAATAAGTTGGAGCATACAAAGGGCTTTGTCAACTTAGTCAATATAAATGATTCTAGCTTCAGTGACCGTACGATGTCCATCCAACGGCTGTAGTGCTTCTTCAACCTCTGCTCTTCTTGGTCCAGCCGCCCAAAGCAGCGCCGGTCGTGCCGCCTGCTCCTGCCTCTCGTGACCGGCTGTGCTGCCACGGAGGCCTCACTGCCCCCATACTACTCCCACCGCTGGCCAGGCCATCCCTCCACTCACCCACACCCCTGTTATTCTGCAGCGACGGCAGCCTCACACCGCAGCCGAACCAGTGAACCCTCATACTCCTCTCCGCGCGGGCTTCCGCTACTGCGTCTTCCCCGGCTCTGTGTCGTCCCCTTCGTAGGCGGCGCCGTCGTCCACCGCCCTGGTGCTCTCGGCGCGGCGTGGTCAACATGGTCAACGACCGACTTCCATTGGAAGAGTACTGTACGTGGAGGGGCTGACAGCTGGGTCCACGACGGCCGCAAGGAAGTGCCTCCTTATTACGCGCAAAATAATTATTCCTCCACCTGACAGCAGGGACCCGCCGGACGGGCCACCTTATTTCTCGAAAAAAACGTTTCCCCCCTGACTGCTGGTACCCACCGGACGGGCCACCATATTTTGCGAAAAAAATGTTCCCCTCGCTGTCAGCTCGGACCCACCGGAAGTGCCTCTTTATTACGCACAAAAAATGAATACTCCCCCTACAAGCTGGGACTCACCTTGGTGGGAAGCTGACTTGTGGGCCTACTAAGTTGACGGGGACGGATGGCTTTGTCAACTTAGTCAATATAAACGATTCTAGCTCTAGTGACCGTACTATGTCCATCCAACGGCCGTAGTGCTTCTTCAACCTCTGGTCTTCTTGCTCCAGCCGCCCAAAGCAGCGCCGGTCGTGCCGCCTGCTCCTGCCTCCCGTGGCCAGCTGTGCTGCCGCGAAGGCCTCAACGCCTCCATACTACTCCCACCGCTGGCCAGGCCATCCCTCCACTCCACTCACCCACACCCCCTGTTATTCTGCGGCGACGACAGCGTAGCCGAACCAGTGAACCCTCGTACTCCTCTCCGCGTGGGCATCCACTGCCGCGTCGTCCACTTCCTAGCCTCACAGTCGTCCACCGCCGTGGTGCTCTCTGCGCAGCGTGGTCAATGTGGTCAACGACCAAATTCCATCGGAAGAATACTGTACGCGAAGAGGCTTACAGCTGGGTCCACGGCAGCCGCAAGGAAGTGCCTCCTTATTATGCGGAAAATAATTATTCCTCCACCTGACAGTAGGGACCCACTGGACGGGCCACCAGTATTTCGCGACAAAAACGTTTGCCCCTGACTGCTGGGACCCACCCGACAGGACACCGTATTTCGGAAAAAAAACGTTCCCCCTGCTGTCAGCTCGGACCCACCAGAAGTGCCTCCTTATTACACACAAAAAAAATGAATACCCCCCCCTGCTAGTTGGGGCCCACCTTGGTGGGAGGCTCACTTGTGGGCCTACTATGTTGACGGGGACGAAGGGCTTTGTCAACTTAGTCAATATAAACGATTCTAGCTCCAGTGATCGTACGATGTCCATCCAACGGTCGTAGTGCTTCTTCAACCTCTGGTCTTCTTGCTCCAGCCGCCCAAAGCAGCGCTGGTCGTGCCGCATGCTCCTGCTTCCCGTGGCCAGATGTGCTGCCGCGGAGGCCTCACCGCCCCCTACTATTCCCATCGCTGGCGAGGCCCTGCGGCGACGGCAGCCTCACACCGTAGCCGAACCAGTGAACCCTCGCACTCCTCTCCGCACGGGCTTCCACTGCCGCGTCTTCCCTGGCTCCCCGTCGTCCCCTTTCTAGGCCTCGCCGTCGTCCACCTCCCTGGTTCTCTCGGCGCGGCGTGGTCAACGTGGTCAAGGAACTACTTCCATCGGACGTGGACTGTATGTGGAGAGGCTGACAGTTGGGTCCAGGCCGCAGCAAGGAAGTGCCTCCTTATTACGCAGAAAATAATTATTCCTCCACCTGACAGCGGGGACCCACCGGACGGGCCACAATATTTCGCGAAAAAACATTTCCCCCTGACTGCTGGGACCCACCGGCTGCACCTTCGCACGCAAGGAAGTGCGTCCGAGCAAAAAAAAAAGATTCGCCCCCCTGACTGCTGGGACTCACCAGCTACATCTTCGCACGCAAAGAAGTCCGTCCGGGCAAAAAAAAACGATTCGCCCCCCTGACTGCTGGGACCCACCAGCTACATCTTCGCACACAAGGAAGTACCTGACAGTCGGGACCCACCTGGTCGAAGCGTACGTACCGTTGTCATTCTGGTCACGAACGTGTACGTACATATATACTGGTGGATGTAGAGGCACGCACGTGTCATAGTAGAGGCGTGCACGTAGCATGTACACGTACGTACAGCGGCGAGGGTGCAAGAAAGAAAATATGACCACGTACGTACATACGGGCAGGGTCTCTAACGCCTATCGCGCATACGTACATGGCTGGGTTGGAAAGGAGAAACAGTGTCGTCGTCATGTTCATGGGGAGCCAACCGGCTGGGTCGGAATAGAATGCATGGTCGTGTTCATCGGGAGGGCTTGGACAGAACAGGCGATGGAAACGAGGCCTGGCGTACCGCACAACAGAGGAAACGGCCTTGTGTTCGACCGGCCACATTCGAAACGGGGTCCTGTTGATCGGGAGGGGCCTGGCGTATCGCAAAACAAAGGAAACGGACCTCCTACGGTCGAAACGGGGGTCCTGTTGATCGGGAGGGGTGTGGCGTACCGCAAAACGGACGAAAC
>NC_041389.1:623167913-623179384 GCF_002162155.2 Triticum dicoccoides
CCTCCACCGCGTGCTACTCAACCGGCTACTGTTCAAACACCCCTCCACGGGCACCCTTCCACCGTCTACTGTTCATCCAGCGCTCCACACCACGGGGTCCTATTCAACCACCCCTCCACGGCCACCCATCCACCGTCTACTGTTCATCCAGCCCTCCACACCACGGGTTCCTGTTCATCCAGAGGCAACACCACCGCTCACTGTTCATCCAACCCCCCCCCCTCAACGCTCACTGTTTATCCCAGAGGCAGCATCGGTCGGCTTCAATTAGGAGCAGCAGCGAAGGAATCGCTCCATCGGGTTCAGTTAAAAGCCATTGATCGATCGCTCGGGTTCAGTTAGAGCCAAGCGCCTCGCTCGGGTTCAGTTAGAGCCAACGCCTCGCACACATGCGCGTACGTACGAGAGAAACGCGCATCGCTCCGCCCCCGACCTCCCATCGTAACCGGCAACTCCCCGAAAGTTTCCTCCCCCTCGCTTCTACCACGGTTTTTTCCATCATGGACGGCCCAAAGAATGTCATGCAGCTGCGTCTCCGGCCCGCCCAGGATGAAAAGCCCATTTTCTGTCATGATTTTTTGTCATAGAAGTACGAGCCCACCACATCTATGATGATACCGGGTTTTGTCACAATTATCGTCATAGAAGTGTCATATGTATGACAGAAAAAAAATTCGTTTGGCCCAAAATGTCACGGCTGTGTCTTTTTTTTTGTAGTGCTAGATGGCTTCTTCTCTCTTTTTGGATCTCAATACAATGTTCTCCCCCTCTCTTGTGGAGATCTATTTGATGTAATCTCTTTTTGCAGTGTGTTTGTCGAGATCCGATGAATTGTGGGTTTATGATCAAGTTTATCTATGAATAATATTTGAATCTTCTCTGAATTCTTTTATGTATCATTGAGTTATCTTTGCAAGTATGTTTGAATTATTAGTTTGGTTTCGCCTACTAGATTGATCTTTCTTCCCATGGGAGAAGTGCTTAGCTTTGGGTTCAATCTTGGGGTGTCCTTACCCAGTGACAGAAAGGGTTGCAAGGCACGTATTGTATTGTTGCCATCGAGGATAAAAAGATAGGGTTTATATCATATTGCTTGAGTTTATCCCTCTACATCATGTCATCTTGCTTAATGCGTTACTCTGTTCTTTCGGAACTTAATACTCTAGATGCAAGCAAGAGTCGGTCGATGTGTGGAGTAATAGTAGTAGATGCAGGCAGGAGTCGGTCTACTTGTTGCAGACGTGATGCCTATATACATGATCATGCCTAGATAATCTCATAATTATTCGCTTTTCTATCAATTGCTCGACAGTAATTTGTTCACCCACCGTAATACTTATGCTATCTCGAGAGAAGCCTCTAGTGAAACCTATGTCCCCCGGGTCTATCTCTTATCATATTTGCTTCCAATCTACTTTTATTTGCATCTTTACCTTTTGCATCTACATTATAAAATACCAAAAATATATTTATCTTATCATACTATCTCTATCAGATCTCACTTTCGCAAGTGGCCGTGAAGGGATTGACAACCCCTTTATTGTGTTGGTTGCGAGTTCTTTGTTTGTTTGTGTAGGTTCGTGGGACTTGTTGAGAAGCCTCCTACTGGATAGATACCTTGGTTCTCAAAAACTAAGGGAAATACTTACGCTACTGTGCTGCATCACCCTTTCCTCTTCAAGGAAAACCAACGCAAGCTCAAGACGTAGCAAGAAGGATTTCTGGCGCCGTTGCCAGGGAGGTCTTCGGTCAAGTCAAGACATACCAAGTACCCATCACAAACTCATCTCCCTAGAATTTACATTATTTGCCTTTTGCCCCTCGTTTTCCTCTCCCCCACTACACCCTTTCCGTTTTATTTCCCCTCTCTTTCCCAATCTTCTCCTCCTCTTTCTTTCGCTTGCCTTTTTCTGTTTGCTTATGTGTCAGATTACTTGTTGCCATGGCGCAAGATAATACCAAATTGTGTGAATTCTCGAATACCAATAATAATGATTTCCTTAGCACTCCAATTGCTCCTATTAATGATGTTGCGTCTTGTGAAATCAATACTGCTTTGCTGAATCTTGTTATGAAAGATCAATTCGCCGACCTTCCTAGTGAAGATGTCGCTACTCATCTAAACATTTTTTTTGATTTGTGTGATATGCAAAAGAAGAAAGATATGGATAACGATATTGTTAAATTGAAGTTATTTCTGGTTTCACTTAGAGATCGTGCTAAAGTTTGGCTATCGTCTTTGCCTAAAAATAGTATTGATTTTTGGAACAAGTGCAAATATGCTTTTATCTCTAAGTATTTTCCTCCCGCTAAGATTATCACTCTTAGGAACGATATTATGAATTTTAAACAACTTGATCATGAGCATGTTGCCCAATCTTGGGAAAGAATGAATTTGATGATTCGCAATTGCCCTACTCATGGTTTGAATTTATGGATGATCATACAAAAATTTTATGCCGGTTTGAACTTTGCTTCTAGGAATCTCTTAGATTCGGCCACGGGAGGCACGTTTATGGAAATCACATTAGGAGATGCTACAAAACTTCTTGATAATATTATGGCTCATTATTCTCAATGGCACACCGAAAGATCTTCTAGTAAAAAAGTGCATGCTATAGAAGAAATCAATGTTTTGAGTGGAAAGATGGATGAACTTATGAAGTTGTTTGCTACTAAAAATGCTCTCTTGATCCCAATGATATGCCTTTGTCTACTTTGATTGAGAATAATAATGAATCTATGGATGTGAATTTTGTTGGTAGGAATAGTTTTGGAAACAATGCCTATAGAGGAAACTTTAATGCTAGACCGTTCCCTAGTAATTCCTCTAATAATTATGGAAATTCCTACAATAATTCTTATGGCAATTTTAATAAGATGCCCTCTGATTTTGAGAATAGTGTGAAAGAATTTATGATTTCTCAAAAGAATTTTAATGCTTTGCTTGAAAAATTGCTCAAAGTTGATGATTTGGCTAGGAACATTGGTAGACTTACGCTTGATGTTGATTCTCTTAAAATTAGATCTTCTTCTCCTAAGAATGATATCAATGAGTCTCTCAAAGCAATGAGAATTTCCATTGATGAGTGTAAGGAAAGAACCGCTAGATTGCGTGCTAAAAAAGATAGCTTTATAAAAGCGTGTTCTTCTAGTTTCCATGAAAATAATGTTGAAGATCTTAAAGTTATTGATGCGTCTCCTATTAGATCTATGTTTTGCAATATGAATCTTGATAATTATGGGACTGATGATGAGTCAACTTTACCTAGAAGGCGTCCCAAGAATTCGGAGTTTTAAGATCTTGATGCTAAATTTGGTAAAAGTGGGATTGGAGAGGTCATGACTTTAAATAGTATTGAACCCACTATCTCGGATTTCAAGGAATTTGATTACGATAATTGTTCCTCAGAAGGTTGTATTTCCTTGTTGCAATCCGTTGTTAATTCTCCTCATGCTTATAGTCAAAATAAAGCTTTTACCAAACGTATCGTTGATGCCTTGTTGCAATCTTATGATGAAAAACTTAATTTGGAAGTTTCTATACCTAGAAAACTTAATGATGAGTGGGAACCTACTATAAAGATTAGAATTAAAGATCATGAGTGTTTTGCTTTGTGTGATTTTGGTGCTAGTGTTTCCACGATTCCGAAAACTTTATGTGATATTCTAGGTTTCCATGATCTTGATGATTGCTCTTTAAATTTGCACCTTGTGGATTCCACCATTAAAAAGCCAATGGGAAGGATCAATGATGTCCTTATTGTTGCAAATAGAAATTTGGTGCCCGTTGATTTTATCGTTCTTGATATAGATTGCAATCTTTCTTGCCCTATTATTCTTGGTAGACCTTTCCTTAGAACGATTGGTGCGACTATTGATATGATGGAAGGGAATATTAGATTCCAATTTCCATTAAAGAAAGGCATGGAGAACTTTCCAAGAAAGAAAGTCAAATTACCTTATGAATCTATCATGCTGGCTACTTATGAATCAAGTGCCAAAGATGGCACTACTTAGATCTATCTTCGCTTTTATGCCTAGCTAGGGGCATTAAACGATAGCGCTAGTTGGGAGGCAACCCAATTTTTTTTTTGTTCCTGTTTAGTAATAAGTTTTTGCTTCTACTTTTTGTTTAGAGGTGTTTTTATCTTTTAATTAGTGTTTGTGCCAAGTAGAACCTATAGGATAAACTATGATGATAGTTGATTTGATTCTGCTGAAAAACAGAAACTTTGCGCTCACGAGAAAAAATTCAATAAATCACAGAAACGTGCTTTTGCTTTGATTATTTTTTCTGATGATCAATAAACAAATTTTGCAGTACGTCCTATTTTGGTAGGATTTTTAGATTTCCATAAGTTTGCGTTAGTTACAGATTGCTACAGACTGTTCTGTTTTTGACAGATTCTGTTTTTCGTGTGTTGTTTGCTTATTTTGATGCATCTATGGCTAGTAAAATAGTTTATAAACAATAAATAAGTTGGAATACATTAGGTTTAATAAAAAAATGAGTTCATTACAGTAACTTATGTGGTGGTTTTCTTTTCTTTCACTAACGGAGCTTATAAGATTTCCTGTTGAGTTTTGTGTTGTGAAGTTTTCAAGTTTTGGGTAAAGCTTTTATGGACTATGGAATAAGGAGTGGCAAGAGCCTAAGCTTGAGGATTCCCAAGGCACCCCAAGATATTCAAGGATAGCCAAAAGCCTAAGCTTTGGGATGCCCCGGGAAGGCATCCCCTCTTTCGTCTTCGTTCATTGGTAACTTTACTTGGAGCTATATTTTTATTCGCCACATGATATGTGTTTTGCTTGGAGAGTCGTGTATTATATTAGTCTTTGCTTTTTAGTTTAACACAATCATCCTTGCTGTACACACCTTTTGGGAGAATCCTATTTTATTATAATTTGCTAGAATACTCTATGTGCTTCACTTATATCTTTTTGAGCTTGATAGTTTTTGCTCTAGTGCTTCACTTATATCTTTTTGAGAACGGTGGTGAATTATTTTGTAGAAATTGCTAGTCTCTCATGCTTCAATTATATCTTTTTGAGAGTCTTTTAGAACAGCATGGTATTTTCTATGGTTATAAATTGGTCCTAGAATGGTAGGCATCCAAGTTGGGTATAATAAAAACTATCATAGGAAGTGAATTGGATGCTATGATCAATTTGATACTTGATAATTGTTTTAAGATATGGAGGTAGTGATATTAAAGTCATGCTAGTTGGGTGATTATGAATTTAAAGAATGCTTGTGTTGAAGTTAGGAAGTCCCGTAGCATGCACGTATGGTTAAAGTTGTGTAACAAATTTGAAACATGAAGTGTACCTGGCTTGTGCATCCTTATGAGTGGCGGTCGGGGACGAGTGATGGTCTTTTCCTACCAATCTATCCCCCTAGGATCATGCGCGTAGTGCTTGATTTTTGATGACTTCAAATTTTTTGCAATAAGTATATGAGTTCTTTTGACTAATGTTGAGTCTATGGATTATACGCACTTTTACCTTTCCACCATTGCTAGCCTCTTCGGTACCGTGCATTGCCCTTTCTCACCTTGAGAGTTGGTGCAAAATTTGCCGGTGCATCCAAACCCCATTATACAATACGATCTATCACACATAAACCACCTTATATCTTACTCAAAATAGCCACCATACCTACCTATTATGGCATTTCCATAGCCATTCCGAGATATATTGCCATGCAACTTTCCACCGTTCCGTTTATCATCATCATGACATACATTACTTTTGTCATATTGCCATTGCATGATCATGTAGTTGACATCGTATTTGTGGCAAGGCCACCATGCTTTATTTTTCATACATGTCACTCTTGATTCATTGCACCATCCCGGTACACCGCCGGAGGCATTCATATAGAATCATATCTTGTTCTAGTTTCAAGTTGTAATTCATATGTTGTAATCAATAGAAGTGTGATGATCATCATTTTTAGAGCATTTCCCAAATAAACAAAGAAAAAAAAGAAAGGACAAAATAAAAAAAGGCCCAAAAAAAAGAAAAAAAGAAAAAAAAAGAAAAAAAGGGCAACGCCTCTATCTCTTTTTCCACACTTATGCTTCAAAGTAGCACTTTGTTCTTTATCTAGTGAGTCTCATATATTGTGCTTCAAAGTAGCACCATGTTTTTCATGTAGAGAGTCTCATAAGTTGTCTTTTTCATACTAGTGGGAATTTTTCATTATAGAACTTGGCTTGTATATTCCTACGATGGGCTTCCTCAAATGCCCTAGGTCTTCGTGAGCAAGCAAGTTGGATGCACACCCACTAGTTTTCTTTTGTTGAGCATTTATAGCTCTAGAGCATCCGTTGCATGGCAATCCCTACGCCTCATGTTGACATCAATTGATGGGCATCTCCATAGCCCGTTGATTATCCTCGTCAATGTGAGACTTTCTCCTTTTTGTCTTCTCCACACGATCCCCATCATCATATTCTATTCCATCCATAGTGCTATATCCATGGCTCGCTCATGTATTCCATGAAGGTTGAAAACGTTTGAGATTATTTAAGTATGAAACAATTGCTTGGCTTGTTATCGGGGGTATAGAAGTTGGGAACATCTTTGTGTGACGAAAATGAAGCATAACCTAACTATATGATTTTGTAGGGATGAACTTTATTTTGCCATGTTATTTCGAGAAGACATGATTGCTTTGATTAGTATGCTTGAAGTGTTCCAATTTCTTTTATCAATATGAACTTTTATTTTGAATCACTTGGATCTGAACATTCATGCCACAATAAAGAAAATTACATTGAGAATTATGCTAGGTAGGATTCCACATCAAAAATTCTCTTTTTATCATTTAGCTACTCGAGGACGAGCAGGAATTAAGCTTGGGGATGCATGATACGTCTCCAACGTATCTATAATTTTTTATTGTTCCATGCTATTATATTACCCCTTTTGGATGTTTATGGGCTTTATTTTACACATTTATATCATTTTTGGGACTAACCTACTAACCGGAGGCCCAGCCCGTATTGCTGTTTTTTTTGCCTATTTCAGTATTTCAAAGAAAAGAAATATCAAACGGAGTCCAAACGAAATGAAACCTTCGGGAGCGTGATTTTTGGAACGAACGTGATCCCGAGGACTTGGAGTGCAATTCAAGAAGCAGCCGAGGCCTCCACGAGCTAGGAGGGCGCGCCTCCCCTATAGGGCGCGCCCCTGTCTCGTGGGCCCCTCGGGCATCCACCGACGTACTTCTTCCTCCTATATAAGCCTACGTACCCCAAAAACATCCAGGGAGCGCCCGAAACACAAATTCCACCGCCGTTACCTTCTGTATCTGCGAGATCTCATCTTGGAGCCTTCGCCGACACTCTGCCAGAGGGGGAATCAACCATGGAGGGCTTCTACATCAACACCATAGCCCTTCCGATGAGTTGTGAGTAGTTTACCACAGACCTACGGGTCCATAGTTATTAGCTAGATGGCTTATTCTCTCTTTTTGGATCTCAATACAATGTTCTCCCCCTCTCTTGTGGAGATCTATTTGATGTAATCTCTTTTTGCGATGTGTTTGTCGAGATCCGATGAATTGTGGGTTTATGATCAAGTTTATCTATGAATAATATTTGAATCTTCTCTAAATTCTTTTATGTATGATTGAGTTATCTTTGCAAGTCTATTTGAATTATAAGTTTGGCTTGGCCTACTAGATTGATCTTTGTTTCCATGGAGAAGTGCTTAGCTTTGGGTTCAATCTTGTGGTGTCCTTACCCAGTGACAGAAAGGGTTGCAAGGCACGTATTGTATTGTTGCCATCGAGTATAATAAGATGGGGTTTATATCATATTGCTTGAGTTTATCCCTCTACATCATGTCATCTTGCTTAATGCGTTACTCTGTTCTTTGTGAACTTAATACTCTAGATGAAGGCAGGAGTCGGTCGATGTGTGGAGTAATAGTAGTAGATGCAGGCAGGAGTCGGTCTACTTGTTGCGGACGTGATGCCTATATACATGATCATGCCTAGATAATCTCATAATTATTCGCTTTTCTATCAATTGCTCGACAATAATTTGTTCACCCACCGTAATACTTATGCTATCTCGAGAGAAGCCTCTAGTGAAACCTATGGCCCCCGGGTCTATCTCTTATCATATTGGCTTCCAATATATTTTTATTTGCATCTTTACTTTTTGCATCTATATTATTAAATACCAAAAATATATTTATCTTATCATACTATCTCTATCAGATCTCACTTTCGCAAGTGGCCGTGAAGGGATTGACAACCCCTTTATTGCGTTGGTTGCGAGTTCTTTGTTTGTTTGTGTAGGTTCGTGGGACTTGTTGAGAAGCCTCCTACTGGATTGATACCTTGGTTCTCAAAAACTGAGGGAAATACTTACGCTACTGTGCTGCATCACCCTTTCCGCTTCAAGGAAAACCAACGCAAGCTCAAGACGTAGCAGCTCGTCCGGCGAAAACCAGTCTAGGCCCTTCTCTGGCCAGGAGGTGAGCCACATCGGGTCTCCGGACCAGAATTCGGGGGCCGCGGCCTAGGTGGTGCCGCGCGGCTCTGTGATATCGAACCACGATTTCTACCACCCTTTGACGGTCTCCACGAAGGAGCTTTTGGGCCATGTGACGTTGGGCATCTTGCTCGCCATAGCGCCTCCGCACTCTGTGTGTTGGCCGCTCACCACCTTCGGCTTCACATTGAAGATCTTTAAACACAATCCAAAGTGGGACGGGATGCGGAGGAAGGCCTCGCACACGACAATGAATGCCGAGATGTTGAGGAAAGAATTTGGGGCTAGATCATGGAAATCTAGCCCGGAGTAGAACATGAGTCCGCAGACGAATGGGTGGAGAGGAAATCCCATCCCGCGGACAAAGTGGGGGATGAACACCACCCTCTCATGGGGCTCCGGTGTGGGGATGATCTATCCCTTGGTTGGAAGCCGGTGGGCGATTTCCTTGGCCAAATACTCAGCCTCCCGGAGCTCCGTAATGTCCTTCTCCTTGACGGAGGAGGCCATCCACTTGCCCCGTGTTCCAGATCCGGACATGATTGGAGTGCTTTCTTGGGGCGGAAAAGATGAGAACTTGGGCGCTGGAGCTCGAGAATGGGGGAGGCAGAGAGAGATGGCGTGGGTGAAAGGGGTAAATCCTTATCTCTTTATAAAGGCCGTGAATATCAAGCGCCTCCCCACTCGCCTTAAAACTCGCCTATTCCCCAAGGGTCGTGCAGGCAGCATGGTTGGGTTACCCACGCCCGTCTTGATGAGAATCCTGCAATAAGGGGACATGATCTCTGCTTTGAAAAGACGTGTCGATGAAACCGCATCTTAGAATATGGAGCGGCAGGCTAAAAAACGGTTCGAAATAATCGCTGGGCGGCAACATGATGTCACACTACAAAAAGTTATCAGCGGATTCGACTCATGAAATACTATACTCTCTACGGCTGTGTGTGGTACTTGTATTGCAGAGTCGAACACGTTTTCTGTATTCGAAGGATGCTTTGGAGAATTCGGAGGAAGAACCCGCCTTGCAATGCCGAAGACAATCTGCGCGCCGGACACCTTGTCATTGAAGCCTGGTTCAGGGGCTACTGAGGGAGTCCTGGATTAAGGGGTCCTCGGACAGTCGGGCTATGTAACGTGGGCCGAACTGTTTGGCCATGAAGATACAAGATAGAAGACTCTCTCCCATGTCTGGATGGGACTCTCCTTGGCGTGGAAGTCAAGCTTAGGCTCCCGGATATGAAGATTCCTTTCTCTGTAACCGACTTTGTACAACCCTAGTCCCCTCCGGTGTCTATATAAATCGGAGGGCTTAGTCCGTAGAGGCAATCATAATCATACATGCTAGACTTCTATGGTTTAGCCATTACGATCTCGTGGTAGATAACCTCTTGTAATACTCATATTCATCAAGATCAATAAAGCAGGAAGTAGGGTATTACCTCCATAGAGAGGGCCCGAACCTGGGTAAACATCATGTCCCCCGCCTCCTGTTACCATCAACCTTAGACGCACAATTCGGGACCCTTCTACCCGAGATCCGCTGGTTTTGACACCGACAGTCAGCCCTGGTCGCGTCGCGCAAGGCACATGCGAGGAGGAGAGGCAGGGGCACGAGGGGCTCGTGTAGACACTACAAAAAATATACACTTCCGTGATGATACGTGTTTGTCACAGTAGGTCGTGTTTTTTGTCATGCATGTACATCCATGACAAATTTATGACAGAATCAAGATAGTCATACCTGTGCTGTCGTAGAAGTGTTCCATGACATTACCAAAATTATCATCATAGAAGTGACCACTTCCATGACGATAAATCGCGCGTCACAGAAGTGCTTTCGTCAAGGGTGACCGACATGTGGCATCCACCGTAACAGAACGTCGTTAAGCTATCGGGTCGGGTTTTGGATCCGATAACCCGTTAATAGCCCCGACTAATGGGGATTTTCCACGTGTAAAATCATCATTGGCTGGAGGAAACACGTGTCTGCTCGTTGTTGGGACAGATGTCATCCACTCATTGGACAGAAGGCGCCTATGATACGTCGACATGTGGCACGACCCAACAGAGGCCCATTCATGTGAAAAGGCCGTCCCGTTTGACTTGGTCAAAAGGTGACGGGCCGGCCCATGGAAAGCCTGTTAACGGCCTGTTTGCATATAGCCCATTTACAGCCCGCTAACACAAGGCCCATTACGCCCTATCCAAATTAGACCCAGTTGTAACGCCCCGGATCCGATGCGCCAGGTGTCTGCCAGTTATTCGCCATCATTGCCATATCATTTGCTTGCGTGTTGCATTTTATCATGTCATCATGTGCATTTCATTTTGCATACGTGTTCGTCTCATGCATCCGAGCATTTTCCCCGTTGTCCGTTTTGCAATCCGGCGCTCCCATGTTACCCGGCGTCCCCTTCTTGCCTCTCTTCGTAAGATGGTGTGAAACTTTCTCAGAATGGCCCGAGGTTTGCCAAGCGTCCTTGGTATAGCACCGGTAGACCGCCTGTCAAGTTTCGTGCCATTTGGAGGTCGTTTGATACTCCAACGGTTAACCGCGTAGCCCGAAACCTCCCTTTCTCTTTGCAGCCCAACACCCCTTCCAAAGTGGCCCAAAACCCATCTAACTCTCCTCCATGCTCTCGGTCGTTCGATCACGATCGTGTGGGCGAAAACCGTGCCCCATTTGGACTCTCCTAGCTCCCTATGCCTATATAAATGTCCTCCCCGTCCATTTTCGCACACGAAAATCTAGCCCCGCTCCCCTCGTGCGTCGGACATGTCCAGCCCCGCCGGACATGTCCAGCCTCCACGTCGCCCGAGCCAATGAGAAGCCGCCACGTCACCCCGCCGCCGCTCCCCTCCACTCGCGTCCTGCCACGTGGCGCCTCCCGCGCTTTCTCTCTCCTCCCCGCGCTGCCGCGGCCCTGCGGGCCCACGGCCGGCACGCCCGGCCCGACC
>NC_041389.1:623179554-623191647 GCF_002162155.2 Triticum dicoccoides
CCATGCGCGTCGTCCCCGGCCGGCCCTTCGCCAGCCCTGCCGCCGGCTCCCGTGGACCGCGCCGCCCCGCAGCGGCCCCGCGCGCCGCCCTGTCACCGCCGGAGCCAGGCCTCCCGCGTCCCGAGCTCACCTCCGCGCCCCGGCCGCCGCGCCTCCTGCTCGTCCCCGACCTCTCCGGCGACTCCTCATCGTCCAACTCCGGCAGCCGCGCCGCCCTTCTCCGGCGATCCTCGAAGTTCGTGCGGATCTGGATCCATATGAGGTTGACCCCGAAAATTCCACCAAGTCCCGAATATTTTGACATTATCATGCCATGTTCATCACCTTGTATCTCTGCATCCGTAGCTCCGTTTCGTGCGTGTAATATGTCAAATTGTTTGACTCGACGAGTAATTCATTTCATTCCATTGCATCATATTCGTTTGATCTTACCCTGATGCCTGAATCATCGTTGCAAGAGTGCTTCATCATGTTGTCTGCTGTCTGTTAACAGAACGAGCTCTTTTGTCATTTTTGCCATGATTGATGTGTGCATCCTATGAGGTTGATGTCTACATGTGTTTTGATCTATGCTATGTCTTCTTTACAGAGGTGCTTACCATGTATTTTTTTGATCATTGTGGTGACTAGCACAAGCATGCAAACTAGGCATCGTGATGTTACTGATTTTAGTCCATGTTCTGCTGTTATTTTGATGCCATGTAAACATGATGCTATAGAGAGATCCATGCATATTTTGAGATACTTCAGTAAGGGTGTTTTGAACATATGGTTATTGTCTATCCATTCATGCATCTGTTTGCATTTATGGAGTAGTCTAGCATGTCATTTTCGTGCTCTATTTTTGCTTCAAAATGTTTCCTGGCAGATTGTTTACATGTTATTCAATTTTGCCAAGATTGTTGTAGTTGATCCTTGCATGTTATGAACTTGTTCTTGCCTTGGTTTGTTTCACAAACATGTCTTCTTGATGATGTTATGCTTATCTTCTCATGCAATGACTTGTGGTGAGTGAATCGAGCTTATTAAGTAGGGTACTTGTTGTTGTTGTTTTGCTAGGCTGAATTTGTTATTTCGTGATGCTATGTAAACCTGTTGCTACTAATCATTCTATACATAATCTGGATATGTCCACTAAATATGTTTTGTTCTACATGTCATGCTCTATCCATTCATGCCCCTGGTTGCAATTATGGCTTGGTGTAGCTTATTCATATCTTGCTCCAAAGTTGCTTCGTAATGTTGCTGTCAACCTGTTAACATTAAGTTCAGTTGTTGCCATGATTGTTGCTAGTGTTCCATGTACCCTATGGACTTGATCTTGCCATTCTTAGCTTCACAAACATGCCTTCTTATTGTTGGTTGCCTTGTCATGCCATGTAATGCTTTGTAGTGAGTTGCACAAGCTCACCAACATGCCTTCATAATTCTGTTTCTGCCGTGTTTGAATCTGTATTATAACTTGCCATGTTTACGTGGGTGCCATCATATTTTCTGATCCTTTTTGGTTTATGGTCAGTAAGGGACTCTTGTTCTATGCATTTAGTAGTATCATTCCATGCCTTTTTTTGCCATGATAAGTTCCTGTAACATGTTGTTTGATAGCTCTAAACATTGCAACCTGATGTTATTTTCTGCAAAGTCTGAAATTGTTATAACTTGCAATCTTACCATGTGTGTTTGAGCATGTTCTAGTGATTTCTGGAGATATCTTAGTGTTCATGTTTTGTTATGCTTTACCTGTACATCATGCCCATGCCTTTTGTTTTCATATTGAGATGTTGTAGCATGTTGTTTTGATGCTTGCAATATGCCTAGTTGCTGTTTTGGACAGCTTGTCCTTAAACTTGTTTCACGTGTGTGTGTTGAACCGTTGCTCTGTTTTGAGTGTGCTCTATATGAAACTTGCTTGATTTTGCATGTATCTTCATATTATCATGTTGCATCCTTGTTTTGAGGTGTTTGCTTGATGTTTGAGTGCATTTTGCATCAATGCCATGTTTAACTTGTTTTGCTCATATCTTCTAGGCCATAGCCCCGAACTAAATGATCTTTATATGTAACTTGACTAGAATCTCGTGTAGATCATCTTGGTGCATCTTAACTTGCTGTTTAACAACTTGAACATAAGGTTTATTCAGATCTGGACCAACTTCGAAATTTGCATATGAGGACTTACCGGAATTGTTATATGTTGTTCCCGGCCTCATTTAAACTTGCCTTGACGTGTTGCTCTTGTTTGCATCATCTCTTGCCATGAGTAGCCTAATATAGATTTGTCATGCATCATGCTTGTTGTGCATCATGCCTTGTTCATGTGTGGTGTGTTTACCATGTTGTGTGTTTCTTCTCGCTAGTTCCTGTTTCGTTGCGATCGTGAGGATTCGTTCGTCTACGCTTGGTTCATCTTCGTGGCTTCATCCATTCGTCTTCTTCATGGACTCGTTCTTCTTCCTAGCGGGATTTCAGGCAAGATGACCGCTACCCTGGATCTCATTACTATCATTGCTATGCTAGTTGCTTCGTTCTATCGATATGCTGCGTTACCTATCTTTTGCTCATCAAGCCATCCCAAATTGCCATGAACCTCTAACCTTTGACACCTTTCCTATGCAAACCGTTGTTTGGCTATGTTACCGCTTTGCTCAGCCCTCTTATAGCGTTGCTAGTTGCAGGTGAAGTTGAAGATTTCTACATGGTGGACAGGATTTTGGTTGGGATATCACAATATCTCTTATATATTTAATGCATCTATATACTTGGTAAAGGGTGGAAGGCTCGGCCTTTTGCCTGGTGTATTGTTCCACTCTTGCCGCCCTAGTTTCCGTCATACCGGTGTTATGTTCCCGGATTTTGCGTTCCTTACGCGGTCGGGTGATTTATGGGACCCCCTTGACAGTTTGCTTTGAATAAAACTCCTCCAGCAAGGCCCAACCTTGGTTTTACCATTTGCCTCACCACCACCTATACCCTTCCCGTGGGTCGGCCAACCCAAGGGTCATCTTTATTTTAGCCCCCCCGGGCCAGTGCTTGTCTAAGTGTTGGTCCGAACCGGGCAGACTGCGGGGCCACCTCGGGGCAACTCGAGGTCTGGTTTTACTCGTAGGTTGACCCATCCGGTGTGCCCTGAGAACGAGATATGTGCAGATCCTATCGGGATTTGTCGGCACAGCGGGAGGTCTTGCTGGTCTTGTTTTACCATTGTCGAAATGTCTTGTAAACCAGGATTCCGAGTCTGATCGGGTCTTCCTGGGAGAAGGTATATCCTTCGTTGATCGCGAGAGCTTATCATGGGCTAAGTTGGGACACCCCTGCAGGGTATAATCTTTCGAAAGCCGTGCCTGTGGTTATAGGCAGATGGGAATTTGTTAATGTCCGGTTGTAGATAACTTGACACCAGATCCGAACTAAAACGCATCAACCGTGTGTGTACCCGTGATGGTCTCTTCTCGGTGGAGTCCGGGAAGTGAACACGGTTTCTGGGTTATGATTGACGTAAGTAGGAATTCAGGATCACTTCTTGATCATTGCTAGCTTCACGACCGTTCCTTTTGCTCTCTTCTCGCTCTTATTTGCGTATGTTAGCCACCATATATGCTTAGTCGCTGCTGCAGCCTCACCACTTTACCCCTTCCTTTCCCTTTAAGCTTTGCTAGTCTTGATACCCATGGTAATGGGATTGCTGAGTCCTCGTGGCTCACAGATTACTACAACAGCAGTTGCAGGTACAGGTTATGCGATGATCATGACGCAAGAGCGATGTTTGCTTGTTTTGGAGTTCTTCTTCTGCTTCTTCTTCGATCAGGGATAGGTTCCAGGTCGGCAGCCTGGGCTAGCAGGGTGGATGTCGTTTGAGTTTCTGTTTGTGTTTCATCCATAGTCGGATGATGCTCTTATATATTGTGATGTTGTATTCGTGTGGCATTGTATGCCTTATGTATGTATCCCCATCTATTATGTAATGTTGATGTAATGATATCCACCTTGCAAAAGCGTTTCAATATGCGGGTCTATCCTTGGTGGGACCTTCGAGTTCCTTTTGGATAGGGTCGCATATTGGGCGTGACACCAGTAGCGTCATCTGGGCCATCCAATATGATTCCAGCCCGTTTTCACTTCTGGCCCATGTATGGCCATGACGTCTTTCGGCCCATATGAGGCCCTATGTAACTCTTGGCCTATTAACGGCCCATGGTGAAACTGGCCCACAATGAACAGTGTATCACTTTAGACCCATTAACGGCCCGTGGTGAAACTGGCCAATAATGAACAGTGTATCACTTTATACCCATTAAGGGCCTGTTATTCAGTTGGGCCATTTCCAGCCCATGTTATCTTTCGGCCTTCTCAGAGCCCATTTATTCTTGGGCTCATTTCGAGCATTCGTTTACTTACAGCCCGTTACTGTCATTTTCTGCTTGTGGGCCAAATTCAGCCCGTGGTTACAGTCGGCCCGTTTGTGGTCCGTTAATACATTGGGCCGTTTTTATAGCGTCATCAAATACAGCCTATTAACGATGGCCCATTATGGTCGGCCCATGAACAGACGATTCCAACTCTAGCCTGTTTACGGCCATAATGCAACCTGTTATTGGCCCATGTTTGGCCAATCGATCATATGGCCCGTATAAGGCCCATTGATGATACGGCCCATAGAAGGCCCATTGTTTCTACGGCCCGTAGAAGGCCCAATGTTTCTACGGCCCATAGAAGGCCTATTATTTCTACAGCCCGTAGAAGGCCCACTATTTATACGGCCCGTAGGAGGCCCGGTGTCACTACAGTAAATATTAGCACATGGTTATTGTGGCCTAGTTTTTAAAAATAGGTTATTGCAGCCACTAGCAAACCGCGGAAAAAGAACTGCACTGACTACAGGCAAACAAATAAACAAGACAACAAGGAAATAAATAAGCAAGCAACTTATGCTAGGCTATCATGGCTATTACACATATTACATCCACCGGGCATCAAAGTTCACCACCAGTGCAAATATAGGGAACACAGCAGCATATAAACGCCGCAGCAAAACAAGTCCAACACTGAAACCACTTCAGAAGAGTTCAAGAAACAATATCCTGGGTACCCATAATGCTGACAAGATGCTTGGCAAGCTTATTAACTTTCTCTTGTTTGGCGCTTAAATCCTCCAGCACTTGCTATTGCACAAGAAAGTACGCATCTGAATTCCGCAGGGACTTCCTTAGTCCTTCGGATACTTGCCGGAGCACAACTGACTGATGCCTTTCAGCTTGTAGCTGAGAGTGAAGAAGCCGAAGTGATTCAGGCAGCGAGTTCGAAGAGCTTGTGCCAGCGGTACTGGACAGTAACTCAAACACTACATCAACACAGGACTGTGGAGTTTTCTCATTGTCTACAAGATCGTTTTTATCACCTTTCTTGGAGACTGAGGGAGTCCTGGACTAGGGGGTGTCCGGATAGCCGAACTATCATCATCGGCCGGACTCCAAGACTACGAAGATACAAGATTGAAGACTTCGTCCCGTGTCCGGATGGGACTTTCCTTGGCGTGGAAGGCAAGCTTGGCGATACGGATATGTAGATCTCCTACTATTGTAACCGACTCTGTGTAACCCTAGCCCTCTCCGGTGTCTATATAAACCGGATGGCTTTAGTCCGTAGGACGAACAACAATCATACCATAGGCTAGCTTCTAGGGTTTAGCCTCCTTGATCTCGTGGTAGATCTACTCTTGTAACATACATCATCAATATTAATCAAGCAGGACGTAGGGTTTTACCTCCATCAAGAGGGCCCGAACCTGGGTAAAACATCGTGTCCCTTGTCTCCTATTACCATCCGCCTAGACGCACAGTTCGGGACCCCCTACCCGAGATCCGCCGGTTTTGACACCGACAGAGACCAACAGGGTTGTCTCACTATCTTGAACCTTATCTGCATTACTTTCTCTACCATTGCATAGTGGGGTGCTCTTCTCCAATATTCTGTTTGCATACTACAAGAGAAACAAGCAGACACATCACAGGTTTAGCTTGTAGTATACCAAACTCATTTTGGTAAACCGGTTCAATAGTAAGGTGGACAGGATAACAGCATGAAACAAACATATATCTATGTACTATGGTCACTGTATTGTCCATATCATTCTAGTTTATGTTCCCTAATCAAGATAGAGACACAGTTCAACTCATATATTTTTAAGACACAACAGCATAGACAGAATATAAGTGTGAGAAACTACACAACATTGGCAGCACTTGTAATGTGCATCACATGAGAACATAACTGTTTATACAACTTAAACTGAAATCAACATAGAGCAAGAAGTTAGAACAACAATCCAGTTAAAGAAAAAGGTCTAAAACATACCTGTTGCACCATTGGAGTTTCAATTGGATCCTTCAAATTCGAAAGTAGTTGGTATGAGTAAATACAATGATGCAACAACAAAGGAGTATGGACCATAGCTACGGAATCTGACCTGAGAACAGTTGCTCTTTTGCTTTAAACGTGGAGTTTGGGTTAGCTGTGGTGGTCTTCGTGCTTTGGGCACTGCAGTAGCTTTACAAACTGCCCGTGTGGGGGTACTCTGTGGTGGACATGGTGCTTTGTCAACTATAAGTGGGTTACTATCCGCTGGGGTTGCGGTTAGATGGGTTGTAGTTGGTTCTCTGCCCAACGGTGTAAGTGTGCAATCTGGAAGAGTCTCGATTATGTGTGGTGGGGCTAGTTTGTGGGCCAGTACAACCATGGTTCTATCTGCATCGACGGGTAGCACTGTCTTTTGTGAAGAACGGGTTTTTGCTCCCTTAGATACTGCCATCACCCCCTCCAATTCAAATGGTTGATAAACAAGAAAATAAATTGAACGTACAGACATTGTATGATAGACAGATGTGGTAATTCACATATATGTTGTCTAACCAAACAGGACAGCATGACACAATTTCACATATATGATGCCTAACTAAATAGGATAGCATGACACAGTTTCAGATATATGATGGATAACTTAACAGGATATAATGGCATAATTCAACATAAGATGAGTACCTAAACAGGATGACATGACAAAACTATATGATGTCTTTCTAAAATAGGTTGGGATGAAATAATTCACATACATGTTGTCTAAGTATACATGATGGCATGATATAATTGACATAATTGATTCATATACTAAGCAGCTGGCACTCGCATGTATGATCTCTAAACTAAGCAGATAGAATTCAATATTGTGCATATGATGTCTAAACTAAGCAATGCAAGACACCATATGCATCATATGACAAATATAAACATTGCAACTTAGAGCATACACCTCGGGTGGGATATAGGACTGGTCATCTGTCTCTGAATCCTCCTCTTTGGAGCACCCTGTAACCATCGAGATATATGCTTCAATAGGTATCATTGCCTGCTCTGAAGACCTTGTTTTCACTCCAGATTTTTCCATAACCGGCTCAAATGGCGGATACACATGAAGAGTAGTTCAATATACACAGATTGTCGACAAATGGAATACGTAATGAAAAAAAAAGATGGCATGAGATAATTCACATATATGATGCCTGGCTCCATGGCGGTGCATAATTCACATATATGATAACTGGCTAAAACACATGGCACTGCATAATTCACATATCTGATATAGAAAGCAAACATGAGGCATTCACAAAAAGCATGTCTAATCTAAGCAGATGGCATGGCAATGCAAGACACCATATGCATGATATGAGCAATATAACCCAGCCAAGTTAGAGCATGCACCTCGGGGGGGGGGGGAATACGACTGGTCATCTCTCTCTGAATCCTCCTCTGAGGAGCTATCTGTAACCAGCAAGAAATCTGCATCGACAGGTAGCACTGACTACTCAGAAGACCTTGTTTTCACTCCAGATTTTCCCATGACCGACTCAAATGGCTAATGCACAGGAAGAGTAGATGAATGTATAAACATTGTTGACAAATGGAATACATTATGGAAAAAAATATGGCACGATACAATTCACATATACGATGACTGGCTAAACAGGATGGCATTGCATGATTCACATATATGATGCCTGGCTAAAGAAGATGGCATTGCATAATTCCCATATACTCCCTCCGTTCCTAAATATTTGTCTTTTTAGAGACTTCAAATGGACTACCACATACGGATGTATATAAACATATTTTAGAGTGTAGATTCACTCATTTTGTTTCGTATGTAGTCACTTGTTGAAATCTCTAAAAAGACAAATATTTAGGAATGGTGGGAGTATGATATAGAAACCAAACAGGTGGCATTCATACAAAGAAAATCTAAACTCAGCTGATGACATATAAGATGTATAATGTAAGCAATGCAAGGCGCCATATGCATGATATGACCAACATGAGCATGCCAGGTTAGACCAAACACCTCAGGTGGTAAACAGGCATGGTCGGCTCCTTATGAATCTCCATCTGAACAGTTATCTTCCTCTGGAATACAATCTGGAAATGCAGGAGAGGGGGGAACTTCTCCCACCATGGAGCAGCGTCTGCATGACATTATATTCGCACGCAACGGTCTTCTCTTTTTCTCTACATGTTCAGTACAATTGTGTACAATGTCTGACATGCATAATAAAAAAAATAGTTAGATTTTGTAAGGCCTAAGGGGTGCATGCAAAAGTCAAGACTGATGGTAGCAAACGAGTGGATGGATCCAAAACTAATGATAGCAGGTAGATTATAGCTTCAATTTAAAAAGATAGACAATGGATCATCTATTGTTTGTTGCCCACCCAACATGAACCACATAGAAGACCCCAGATGAACCAGATAGTAGACAGATACTATTCGTTGCTGGCTCGATATGAGACCCATGGGCAATTCAAAACTCAAGATTGAATGGTAAAGTAGCAGGTAATAATAACCGATGTATAACGTAAGCAAACACGAAAGACTGCGACCTCTCTTCCGGAACTGTGTAGTCCTCAGGTTCATCTGCTCAGTCGATGATGGTAATGCAGTTGGCATGGCTGCCGGCAATGGGGAAGATGATCTGAGGCGGCAAAAGAAAGTCTGCAGGGGGATTTTTGCTGCAGTGAACGCTTCTGTCGATGGTGCACCTCAGGTGGGGTGGATGACGGCACGACAGGAGTAGGACATAACACACAGAGTTTTCTTTGACGCCAATATGAAAATGAAGTAAATCTATAAGGGCTCCTTAGAATTGGAGGATTCTATAAACGCAGGGACAGGAAAAACACAGGAATAGGATAGGAATGCACGTGCAAAACGGAGCATTTGGAAACATAGGATTTCAGTCAACCTGGGTGTTTGGCTCGCATGAATTGGAAGAACAGAGGAATGGAGAAACAAAGTGATGCGACGAGTGTATAACCTCTTTGGCATAGCCTTGTGGACCTCAGCATCATTGGGTTGGACGTGGAGGATGGTGATGATGCTAGTGTGACTGTCGAAGGCGGGGAAGAAGATCTGAGGCCTCTGGAAACGGCACCGAGGGTACTGCTCCGCTGTGATAGACGGTTCCATCGTTAGAGCAGTTCCACTAAGGTGTACGGCGACGAGGCTGAAGCATGACAAGACAAACAACTTTAATCTGAAGTGGGACCCTAATATCATCTGCAATAGATGATGTAAAATACATCACCAAAAAGTGCTAGATGTAAAACGCATAAGCCGCGCCACGGCCGCTCCGACAGATGCTGTAAGTACTGTTCACTCTAAACTTAACTAAAGAAAATGAACTTCAAAGTCGAAACTGAATTTTATTGTCGAAACTGATTGAACTAGTAACAAAGCATTGCAATAGATGTTTAGGGCGTTCGAGCACTAGTAGCAGAGAAGCAGTGATCTAAATCAGCAGACGCTCGAGCAGGGAACACACTAGCAGAGAGCATCGTGCAGTAGCATCGTGAGCGAGTGCTAAAGCAGCAACTCCTGTAGCTGCCGGAGGTCGTGCAGTAGCAGCAGCAGCGCAAGGGAGAGCAAGAGCAGAGCAGTAGCACGAATGAAAGCAGGAGCAGTGCAGCAGCGTGACCGACAACAAGAATAGAGCCGTTGCGCGAGCGAGAGCCGGAGCAGCTGCAGCTAGTGCCGTTGTGGAAGTCGCCACCGAGGAAGCAACGACATGGGGGAGAGACACCGTGGATGATGTGGCCGGCGACGGCGCCGTCGATGGAGATGCCATGTCTGCTCGGTATCGAGCACCGACAGCCCCGTGAGATCGAATAAAAGATAAAATGCAGCGGTGAGTGCAGAACCTGCTTGGTGGCACCGAGTTGGCCTCGGCTTCATCAGAGGAATTGGTGAGGGTGCTGCGGTTTCGGTGGGGCAGGTCAAGACGGCGCTGTGGGGATTGAGGTGGCGCGATAGACGAGGCAAATGTCGGGGTAGCTCCTTGGAGGTGGAGGACGGGGCGGCTGATCCGGCTAGACGACGAGATTGACAACGGATCCTCATCCGGTGCGGTGGATGAGGGACGGCGAGCTGTTGCGGTGGATGACGTAGTCGGGGAAGAGTCTCCGGCTGGGCGGCGGTCGGGAGGCCGACGGAGGAGCGTGGGGTTTCGCGGGTTTTGGCGGCCTCGGTGTACGAATGGGGGGCGAAGGGGGAGGGGGGAGCCAAGCTTAGGGACGCGCTGGTCCGAAATGTAGGATAAGTTACCAGCGTACCCCCATCGGTTTTGACACCGCGACGTGGAGCTTCATTTCCGGCTGAGGGGTAGAAGGGGGATTTTGCTTCGGGAGTGATTTCGGATGAGGAGAGAGTTCTCGCGCGCGTCCAAATTTCGGTATAACAAGGCGCGGCGCGGGTTGAAGAAGCGGGAGTTTCAAAGCAGGTGAGACAAAAGATACTCGAGCTTGAAAATTTCGGGATAACAAGGTGCGGATGTTCGGCAGAACAAACTTAACGTGTAAAAAAATCATACAAGACACAAGAGAGTCATGTCCCCTTTTACTATATTGCTATAGATGCCATTGAAAAAACTACAAGAAAATGTAAAAAAATCGGGAGAACAATATTACCCTGCACAGTACCAAAACGATTCACACTTCCCTCAACAACAACAAAAAACAAATCAATTCCCACCAAAGAAAGAGTAATGTCCCTTTTTATATGATTACAGATGCCATGATCTCGAATTTCAATTTTTGAATCCACGTTATGTTGAATTCGAATATATCATTAGGTGACCTTGCAGTTTATAATTGATGTAGTCGTACATTTTGATCTTCCATCATATATGAACATTTTACTCCACCATGTGAACATATATATATTGTCGTCTACCATATGGACTAAATTTGAATCAATTTTCCTTATTTGAATATGATTGTTGTCAAGTTATACAATAATTTAAATATTATCTTGATAACAAAAAGACATGCATATAGCAGTAATCATATTTCACTATGAACTACATGTACCATACGCTCTCCAATTCAAATATCTATATCCATTTTATGTTGAATTCAAATCATAGTACATTATTGGTCTAGGTAGCGAGATGTTCGGGATAATCTAAACCCTGTTTTCATACGTATAATTTTTGGCTGAATTGGGACAAGTTTTGGTATAAGCCTCTTGCAAAACCGGAGATTCTCTCAACAAGCCTCGTGGTTCCGAGAGGGGACGTGTCACCTTTGTGTGCGAAACAATATACGCTGCCTCCCACCTGATTTTATTTACATAGGCAACATAGAACTATATGAGTGCCCTGTTAAATTTTGGAATTATTTCGGGTTCATTTGGCCTTTTTATACATTAATTGAGTTTCTAGACTTTTAATGTGCATAATCTAAATATGAATTGCATGCACATGCTCTGGTGCACCAAAGTGGGTTGAAAAATCACATGTGTGTCCTTGGTTGAATTTGTAGGTCCCATGGACGAAATGAGAATGAAATTCAAACATCTGGGTGTCATGACTCTGCCGAGAACATCGAGAAACTTAGATTTTAAATTCATGTAAATCCAAAACTCGGCTGGAAATCATGAAACTTGGCATGGTGTCATGTCATGGCACTAACATGTTGTGGTAAAAAATTGGGCCGATTTGGAAGCTCGTGGTTCTAAGAGGGAACGTGTCACCTTTGAGTGTGAAACGATATA
>NC_041389.1:623191825-623226108 GCF_002162155.2 Triticum dicoccoides
CTTAACAAAGGCAACATAGAACTACATTAGTGCCATGTTAAATTTTGGAATTATTCCGGGTTCATTTGTCGTTTTTTGTACATTAATTGAGTTTCTGGTCATTTAATGTGCATAAGTCAAATTTGAACTACAAGCACATGCTCTCGTGCACCAAAGTTGGTTGAAAAATCACATTTGTGTCCTCGGGTGAATTTATAGGTGCCATGCAAGAAATGAGAATGAAATTAAAACATCTGGGCATCGTGGCTCGGCCGAGAACATTGAGAAACTTGGTTTTAAAATTCTTGTAAATCCAAAACACGTCTGAAAATCATGAAACTTGGCATGGATGTCATGTCATGGTACTACCATGTTGTGGTAAAAAAAATGTCCGAATAGGAAAAAATTTTGGTATAAGCTTCTTGCAAACCGAAGCTTCTATCAAGAAGGCTCGTGGTTCTGACAGGGAACGTGTCACCTTTGAGTGCGAAACGATATACGTTGTCCCCCTTGAGTTTATTTACAAAGGCAACATAGAACTACATGAGTGCCCTGTTAAATTTTAAATTATTCCGGCTTCGTTTGGCCTTATTTACACATTAATTGAGTTTTTGGTCATTTAATGTGCATAATTCAAATTTGAACTACAAGCACGTGCTCCCGTGCACCAAAGTTGGTTGAAAAATCACATTTGTGTCCTCGGGTGAATTTCTACTCCCATGCAAAAAATGAGAATAAGACTCAAACATCTGGGCATCGTGGCTCAGTCGAGAACATTGAGAAACTTGGTTTTAAAATCATGAAACTTGGCATGGTCTCATGTCATGGTAGTACCATGTCGTGGTAAAAAAATTGGCCGAATAGGAACAAATTTTGGTATAAGCTTCTTGCAAATCAGAGCTTCTCTCAAGAAGGCTCGTGGTTCTAGGAGGGAACGTGTCACCTTTTGTGCATAATTCAAATTTGAAATACAAGCACATGTTCCAGTGCACCAAAGTTGGTTGAAAAATCACATGTGTGTCCTCGGGTAAATTTTTAGGTTCCATGCAAGAAATGGGAATGAAATTCAAAATTCTAGGCGTCGTGGCTGGGTTGGAAACATTGAGAAACTTAGTTTTTTAATTCCTGTAAATCCAAAACACGCATGAAAATAATGAAACTTGGCTTGGTGCCATGACATGGCACCAACATGCTGTGGTAAATTTGCAGTCCGATTTGCGAAGGTGCACACATTAACAATTAACAAAGTCATTTTGGAACAAATGCTGTCACGTTACAATCGAAAACACAATTATTATTGAAGCACGGTGAGGTCCATCGAGACCTTAGTGAGCTCCCTCGTCGGTTCCTGTTCCGTCTGCATGATCTCTCCCTCCTCATGCACAACCATCTCTCGCTTGGGTCGGGGCATTACAAAGCTTTACCGTCACATATTTTATACTCTGCGCATAACTGTCCTCCCGCATACCAAGGAAGGCAGTAGTTTGAGTTTTCTGGACAAATTTGCCCCTGCGCATGAGTAAGCTGCATAAATACCGACAGTAAATGCGCATGCAATGGTTGGCTGGTCCTCCCTCCTTTTCGCTTGAGTTGTCTTCCCCAGGCGGTCAAGCCGCATCCGGCGCTGCACGCGTTTGCCTGTAGCCATTTTCTGCTTTGGAAACTGGCGCGATTAATGGGGGCAGAACTAATCGAGCGAGGGCACAGATGGAAACCAACGCGGACGCGTAGACTAATCTGAGAAAAACAAGAAAAAGTTATACGCAAAGTAAAAGGAATCGGAGGGAGTACTACTTCAAGGTGCATTAAATCAACACATGCAAGTATCAAAAGGAGAGTCACGACATGCATGCATGTGTTGTAATTAATGCATCGGTAACCCTAAATTGTTGAAATATATCGAGTGCAGTGCTTTGATGTGTCGCGTCAACTCGTACATCAACGAGAAGTTTGATTATCCTCTCCCTCGCGCACTTAACTACACCTGCCTTTGGCTGTATGACAGGTTGGCCACACACCTGTCGGGCCCACCTGTCATACACGCAAAGATAGGAGCGTCCCTCCCTCGCCCATGAGCGTGGTGGCTGGCAAGACTAGGAGAAGCTTTTGCTACACGCTCTCCCTCCCGCACTCGGTGGACATGCAGCAGTTCAATCGGTGTCAGATGGCCAGAAGCATACTGTAGTACTCCTCCAATGCAGTAGTACACCATCATTGTTCGACTTCTCCAAGAGGCGAAGAGCCAAGCGCAGCCCGGACGCTCGTGTGGCAGTTTCATGTGTAGAGTAGTCTAGATAGCGTGTACCGTGCCTGTAAGCTTAAAATCGTTGGGGTCGGCTCCATGCTATGTGGCCGTCTCGAAGTTTTTTTTAATTAAAATAGTCTTCTGGCCCTACCTGTCACCCTGGTGATTGTAGTTTGCACGCTCATCTGGTCAAGACAGGAATGTATATTTTAATTTGTTTTTTTCGCAAAGGGGGAACTCCCCGGCCTCTGCATCAGAACGATGCATACAGCTACATATATTTTAATTTGTGGTGGGTAAATGTTAGAGGTTGCAACAAATATATTGTACACTGCGGGTCTTTCAGCCAAGTTTATAGGCAAGCATGTGGGGCCAGTGCTATGATGTGTCGCATCAACTCGTAGAATGAGGAGAAGCTTGATTTTACTACACGCCTTCTCCCTCGCCCATGCGCGCTGTTGCTCGCAAACGAGGACAGGCTTTTGCTTAGTAGTACTTCTACAGCAAGCTATCCGTTCCGCTCTGGTGGACGGACATGCAACAGTGGATTCGACACTGTAGAAGCAGTAGTAGTAACATCATTGTTCGTCTTCTCAAAGAGGCGAAGAGCCAAGCGCAAACCGAACGTTGTAGTTGCGAACATTGGAGCACGCATATAGCCAGGCTCTTGTATGAGACAAAATTGCTATGTGATCCCACTATTGTACTAGTACGTACAACTACTTGCTAGTATAGCCCTGTAAACTAGAAAGGAGTATTTGCCCTTCTAGATATTTCAACAAGTGACTAGACTACACCGAGACGGAGTACATATGGAGCAAAATGAGTGAATTTGCACCGTAAATAAATATGTACTAGTTCTATCGTTTTCCTCTCTGAGGTGCACAATATTGAGTATACTGACTAGTCTCTTTTTGACACGCATTTACGTTGTTTTTTTGACACAGTACAGATGCAAGCACTCATATACACACGCATACACTCACCCCTATGAATGCACACACGCACGACCCTATCATCTTGAAATTTACGAAGTCACCATAGGCACCTCGTCGTCGATTGGTCCATAGGTGCTTGAATGCCAAGGAGGAAGAGGGTAGCGGTTCCCGAGATGTTGAACGGTCAATGATGCATCCTCAATTACATGCAGAGGAAATTAATTGGAGAAGCAGACTAGAGCCAGCACGATGTGAATGCAACAGAGTTTGGACTCTGTATAATAAAGGCGCCCCACCACTCCAATCCATCTACTCCCAAGTCTCTGCGCAACATTGCTCACTCCAATCCAAGACCAAGTGACCAGAAGCCACAAGCACCTATGGAGGCGATGGACGCGAGAGGCAGTCGGTTGTGCCAAATCATCCAAGGCACCTGCCTGCGGACCCGCACCGTGCAGCGTTTCCAGACGGTGCTGGCGACCGCAGGCATCGGAGCCCTCACCGACACCGGCTTAGCCTCTCGCATGGATGACATGATGGTCAACTCCATCCGCAAGTTCACCGCCGTCAAGAAGCGCGCGGACGACCTTGCCGTACTGCTCCAGCCCGTGCGCCCACGCTCCTCATTGCCTGCCACCCTCATCGGCCTACATGGTGATGAACTCTTTCAAGCCTTGGTGGCCCTGCAGGTGCCGGAGGTTGCGACGAAGAATGTGCACCTCGAGGCCGCGCTCACCGCGCAGTGCCTCGCCATGCAAGAAACCGTCGACCTGCACATCCACGTCTACGAGGAAATCGTCTACATAGGCCACTACAAGGCAAGCGAGGACAGAAAGACGTTGGCCTTCTTCTAGTGGCTGGAATCTTTGGACGCCATTGTTCAGAAGCACGTCAACCTGGCCACGAAAGCCGCTGCTACTTAGGCGTCGTTCGGTGGGCCGGCGCCCTGAGTCGAGGAGGTGGACGTCGTCGATGGATGCATCTCTTCTTCTTGCCTCCTGTAACCAGCACTGCATCGCCTCGTGGCCTTAATGTTTTATTAGTATAGTACTCCCTCCGTTCCCAAATATAAGTCTTTCTAAAGATTCCAGCAAGTGACTACTACATACGGAGCAAAATGAGTGAATCTACACTTTAAACTATGTCTTCATACATCTGTATGTTGTATTCCATTTGAACTAGTATCTAAAAAGGCTTATATTTACGAACATAGGGAGTATATGGTATTTTTTATTCCAGTCGTAACGTTTTCACTATGAGGTGGGGCCGCAGTTGAGCAAACCCACCCCACCCACCAGGCGTCGACCGAGTTTAGAATTAGAAGAGAGAAACGAGGGAGGAGAGCTAGCTGTAGCACGGACGCTGTTGTCAGATGGGACTCGTGTTTATAGAATAGGAGTACCGAGCAATCGTGCCTCTTTTTTTATTTGAGGGAAAAATTAGTCGTATGTCTAGTACCACTAGTTGGGTGCGTGCGACCTATAGCTGTCATCACTTTAGGTCTCCTTTTCGAACCGCGGCTACACTTCATATTACATCTTTTTTCACGCATTTATCCTCCTATATGTACTCCTAGGCTATTTCCACGTGCTCCCATTCGCCGACATGTGGGACATAGAGCATATGGCTCGTAGTGCATGCATGACTCAGAGCATATGCCGGGGTACATTACATTTCAGACCTCATGAATTATATGCAAACCCCCCGCAGAAGAATAAATAAATCAATGAATTACTACATGAAACCAGATTATTTTCGTGGAAACTAGAGCACGTTCATTAAATTTTAGACATAACATGTTTATAAAAAATGACCGGACCTAAACCAGTCTAAGGGCCTCTTTGATTTTTCCCGAAAAAGGGCCTCTTTGATTCACAGGATACTGAAAACACAGGAATGGGGAAAGTATGATGGCGATGAACCGAGACGAGGAGAACTCTAACTCAGTTAGAGGTTAGAGTTAGATTCTAACCCTGAACTAACTCTAAACCAAAGAGGTGTATGGATGGCAGGGTTAGATTGACAATAAATGCTCTATCTCAATCATTTGACTACTTTGGACCCTATTTTTAGTCAGACTAAAATAAGTCCCTTGGATCCAAGCACCCTCTTGGTGTGGTCGGCTCTTCTGTGTCCTCCTCCCGCTCACAATTGACATAAACAAACCATCTATACAAATCAAGCATGCAAAACATGATAATTTTTACTGTGTCCATACAAATGAGATATCCCACTTAAACATACAATTTTTCAATCAAGCTTTACAAAATAAAAACACTTAATGAAACAAAGAATGAGCTAACTCATCACGGAAGTCGTTCATGATATAGGGAGGGAGCCCGGAGCCCCTCACGCACCGAGGGAGGAGTTCGCCATCGTCGCTCTGGAGGAAGGCTCTATAGAGCCCAAGCCCCGAGAACCCCTCCGACGTCGGCCCTTGCGAGTTGAGGTCGACACCGGCAAGGGTAGCAGGGCCGCTTGCCACCGACTGGGAACCTAATCTTTGGGCCTCTATAAATAATGCAAGCCTGAAACTGAAATACCTAGAAAGGTGAACTGAATCTTTGGGCCTCTAGAAATAATGCAAGCCTAAAACTAAAATACCTAGAAAGGTGAACTGAATCTTTGGGCCTCTAGAAATAATGCAAGCCAGAAATTGAAATACCTAGAAAGGTGAACTAAATCTTTGGGCCTCTAGAAATAATGCAAGCCTGAAACTGAAATACCTAGAAAGGTGAACTGAACCTTTGTGCCTCTAGAAATAATGCAAGCCTGAAACTCAAATACCTAGAAAGGTGAACTGAATCTTTCGGCCTCTAGAAACAATGCAAGCCTGAAATTGAAATACCTAGAAAGGTGAACTGAATCTTTGGGCCTCTACAAATAATGCAAGCCTGAAATTGAAATACCTAGAAAGGTGACCAGAATCTTTGGGCCTCTAGAAATATTTATTACCTCCTCAAGCAGCATCAAACAATTCCATGCGTGCACCGCAAATCTATAGTAAGTTTGATCAGGATCTACTTTTCCAAATCAGAATTAGCGCTAGAGCAAGCAAGATCAATGATATGGCCGTGAGACAGAGAAGGAGCGGACAAACTCACCCCCCTCGCGACCTCCCTGGTAGATGCGCCGCCGCCGCGCACGATAGAGGGAGAAAAACGACTGGTGAAGGGGGAGCGGGGCGACCTTCGAAGGTTAGAGGGAGAGGGCGGCCGGAGTAGGGTGGCGGAGGCCGGAAGGAGAGGGCGGCCGGAGGAGAGAGAGGGCAAGTGGCGCTTGGGCGGGCGGCCCTATGGGGAACAGAGAGGAGTCGTGCGAGAGGGAGGGGGAGCGATCTGGTGCGGGCAGGTGAGATTTTTTTAGGGGAGCGATCTAGTATGGGCAGGTGAGATTTTTTTAGTTCTCTTTTAGTGGGCCCGAGGATAACTAACCCAATTAGAACCTCTCCATCGGGCTAGTTTTTTTAGCTGGGTTAGAGCAAACTAGCTCAAACTAACCCCTCTTGTTTCGATAATTTGAGGCTATGTCAACCCAAACTAGCTCTAACTCAGTGATCCAAACAAAGAGGAGTGTTACTGTACATGCTACAGTGTGGACCGTAGCACATTGTTTTTTATGGCCATATCACCACATTGTTTTCTACTGCTGGTTCACTGGGCTACCATGGTCCGCACGGCTGGTTCACTGGGCTGCCGTGGTTCGCACTCCTTCGAACTGAGTAGTACTCCCTCCGTTCCTAAATATAAGTCTTCGTACATATTTCACTGTGGACCACATACGGATGTATATAGATGCATTTTATGTGTAGATTCACTCATTTTTCTCCGTATGTGGTCCATAGTGAAATCTCTGCAAAGACTTATATTTAGGAACGGAGGGAGTAGTATAGTACTAGTATATACCGCATCATTCTTTGCTCCTTCTTACTACTCCAACATGTGGGAGAGCCAGCATCCGGGTCGACGTGTCATGCACTAGATTAGAGGGCGGAACGGAAGGGGGGCATCACCCCGGTCGGAGCGCCAGTAATTCATGACTATAGTGAGTGGTCATATCACAAGTCTTTCCAGCAGTAACGCGCCGTCAAATCGCACAGCCCCACTCACTCACCCTCCTCGCCTCTCTGTCAAACCGCCTACCCGAAAACTGCTGCGCGTACTGCCCGGGAAAAGCCCCGCCCTCAACTTTTAACTACGTGAAAATAGTTCGAGCATGTTTGTTCTATATAAATACAGTACTTACTGTATGTTTATTCACCCGTGGGGTTGTTCAATGAATGGAGGTGCGGGGAGCACAAGTGAACAATACTGTAGTAGTAAGTAGGAGTCGTAGAGTAGTCACCTTAAATAGAGAGTTTCTTTTCTTTAATGCCACGTACATAAATTGAAACGCTTGTTGTGGAGAGAAAAAAGATAATCACTCCACTATATATGGACATAGGGGCCTGAGTGCTTGCTTTACTAGGGTTGCTCTCTTCATTCTCTCATCCTCTCCAGATATAAACAAGACAGCGGTAGTGACATTTTCTCTCTGTTCACCGCTGGTCACAGATCCGGTCGGATCCCTTCGGCCGGTGTGTGTAGAGGACTAAAAGGTGCATCATTCACGCGGTCATCGCCGCCGAGGGAGGAAACCCACAGCTGCCGGAGGGGCCCGATCCTCTGCCCGTGTCGTTCTCTCCGACACAGCACTGGCTCGGGAGGTCCTCCGACCCTTCTTCCTCCCTGCCGTATTGTCCCCAGATCCGACCTGCCGCCGCCGACATCCTGGCGACCCTCAGGTATAAGTTCTTCAAAAGCGGCCTTGCTCTACTGCCCCAGCTCCCCACGTGTCTGCATGTGCATCTTTTTCTACTCCCATCAGCTCTTCCAAAGCCACCTAAATTTTTAGTATTATTAGAGGTAAAGCTACTTCATGCATTCGAATCTAGGGCTTTGTTCAAACAACGAAGAAAGGGGGGAAAGTTGTAGCATGAATCTAGGACTTGATTCAAAGAGGAAATAATATGGAGAAAGTAGTAGAGACCGGATACCCAACCGGTCTCTTGGTTGAAAAGGGAAATAATGGGAGAACGCAGTACAAACTGGATAAGTAACAAATCTATTATTGGTTGAAAAAAGGATAGAAAGTGGCAGCTGGTGGACAAGTCAACAGAGTATATCCAGGATTAGATTTTCTGCCATCACATAGCAAAAGGTCTCCAGGATTAGATTTTCTGCCCTCACATAGTAAAAGGTCCCATGATTAGATTTGCTGCCCTCACATAGTAAAAGGTCTCAGGATTAGATTTGCTGCCCTCACATAGTAAAAGGTCTCAGGATTAGATTTGCTGCCCTCACAGAGTAAAAGGTCTCCAGGATTAGATTTGCTGCCCTCACATAGTAAAAGGTCTCCAGGATTAGGTTTGCTGCCCTCACATAGCGTGAACAAGCTCGGCATCACCACTTTATGCCTCCTCGTAGGTACATTGTGCTGATGCGTCCACTGTCGCATGTACTTATACCGACCTTTTGTTGTTGTTAATGTAAGGGCGCATGTAAAATGAAGCGATCACACTGTTACCTTAGGGACATGTCTAACCAGTGTTATTGTTAATCTAATGCCTCCAGTGATAAGATGTAATTAAACTCTGTTACAAATGGCACTCCTGCTGTTTTCCCCAGTATGATAAGTAAGTTGCTCCTTTACGCTGTTGAGTGTCCTGGTGTCCCCACGGTCCCATGCCCTTAAACCAACTCTTTAGCTGATGTTGATTTACTGTGTCTGGTAAACAAGCAATGCCACCATTAAAGTAATCCCATATCTGAGGAATCTCATTGTTGATCGTAATGCTTCTGGTAACATGAAGCATTGCTGACGTTTTAAAATTTCTACTGTCCTTGTTTGATTGCCATGAACATAATTAAGATGCTTCTTTTCATTTTTTATATGTTTCGTATATTCTTATTGACCAGCAACTGTTTACTTTCTATCATTTTGTGCAGATAGGGATATCCATTTCACCTTGTTGCTATTGTGACCTTTTGGTGAACTGCACAGAACACTTTTTTTGGAATGAGTGTCTTGTGCAGTTCAACTAAAATGTCATGTGGGCAACATCTCTCAATTTTGGTGGAACTGCACAAAATGGTGATTGGAGTTTCCAAAATCTCCGTCAAGTTCTGCTGGTAATCTCGTGTAACATTTTATTAGCCTTTGCAAGATGGAGCCGTCACTGTCACCACAATGGCACTTTATTTTAGTGGAACTGCACAAAAGGATAAGAAAATTATAGTTGCACCTTACATGAGCCGGACAGCCAACCTTAATGTTCCTCAATTTTAGTGCAACTACTAAAGAAGAACCTGCCAGCTCACAAGAGCAAGTACTTCTTGCTAGCTGAATGATGCAATCTTTGCTTCATTTCAAGTGAACCACAGAAAAAGGCGCATGAATTGAATCATGGAACTCCAGGAAGACCTCATCCTAGTGGAGCTGGAGGTTGAGTTCAAGGAGGCCGCTATTAAAGTGAAATCATGCTCTCATGTCTCCTTGTTTGTGTTGTGCAAACTTGCTGTGCAAACGGGAATACTCAACTACACATGTTGTGATGGTCAAGAGCATTCGCCAAGTTCTTCGATTGTATGACATGGCTAGCCAAGATGGATTTAATCCTGATATTCACTTTATCAAAAGGCTCTAATGGGTTGGTTCTGAATCTTCCAAGCTGGGAATCAATGAGATGTGTAGGCATCTTTGTTGTACTTATTATTTGAATCTTATTTCTTGGTTCTGAATTTTGCAAGCTGGGAATCAATGAGATATGTAGGCATCTTTGTTGTACTTATTATGTGGATCTTATTTGTTGGTTCTGAATCTTGCAAGCTGGGAATCAATGAGATGTGTAGGAATCTTTGTTGTACTTATTATTTGGATCTTATTTGTTGGTTCTGAATCTTGCAAGCTGGGAAACACAGCATGATGATGCAGAGGACAACAACCATAACAAACATTTCAAACTTGGTAGTATTATCTTTGTGAAAGTGCGACAAATGTGCTGATCGTGTGTGTCCTGAGAATAATAATTCTAATTGTTGTGCATGTTGATCTCGTGGCACTGATAGAACGAGCCAATGCATTGCTTGTTTTAAGTATAAATTTCTATTAAAGCTAATTAAATTTAAGTAAAGTGACCACTAACTCCTGTTATTACAGTACCAATACAGACACACTCGTGAACCGACGTGTGGCCGGAGTAGGTTTCTTAATGGAGGCGTTTGAATGCGCCGAGGGTGCATCTTCTGCCGGGCATGCAGCGGACGAGCGAGGGGTAGTAACTGTTGTCGCCTGTACACACTCAGCTTACTGTTGAATCCAGTTCCCCAAGAGCTGAAAAACAAATTGCTGCCGCCGCCTACACATTCGTTCACTCAAAGAGACTCCAATAGCGATCCGAGGGGTGAGCCTGCTGGATATGGACTTCAGCAAGGAGTTAGTTCGCCGTTCAGTCCTATGGTTGCACCAAGTTGAATGTGATGTACACCAATGATACGGACTCGGTGAAGCTCTGCCTCGCCTCAGTCCTATGGCTGCACCAGGTTCTGGAGCATTCGCCTGTTTCATCGGCAGCGCCGACTGCACCTTCGCTACAGTGGAGAGAAGGAAGAACGCGACGATTCGGCCATCTGGTGCAACAAGCTTGTCGACATCTAGAAGCAATACAAGATCATCAGCAACGGGCAGGAGAAGGACTCCGTGGTTGACCTCACTGAGACCATCATCGAACCCTGATACGCCAACATGAAAGAAGACGACCTGAACACGTGGGTGCTACCTCTGAATCTAGCCTACATAACCTACGCGGCCAAGGACGCATACGCATGCTACGACATGTACAGGCAGATATTGGACATGAGGGCGTGTCTGCTTCCCGTAACCGACGAGTACACAGACAGCCGCAGCGTCATGATCAAGCGTGCCAGGAAGGTCTAGATGTTGTACTTTATATTTTTATAAGCACCTTTATCATCTGAGTATTTCATGCATTAGCCTATGTGTCGTAATTATCTGTTTTGTTCGAAATATTTCTTTTAAGAACCCATTAACCATATTGCTTTTTTTAGTGGCTATTTGCTTATGTATGTAAACTAGTTCACTTGTCCGTAAAAAAACTAGTTCACTCGGCTGCCGTGGTTTGAATCTCCTTCCTCCCAACTTATTCCTCTCCTCGGGTGGACACAGCAGGTCTCTGAATTTTCTCCCACTTTCTTTTTCGATGTAAACTAAGTTTTCTCCCAGTACATTCCCCTAGAACCAACTCAACTGTCCCACGTCTAGCCTAAAAAACAATAACACCCCACATACTATTAACTCATCAAATTAAAATCATATTTTATTTCGTAAGTTGAAAGTTCTTACAAAATAATAATAATAATTGTTTATATATAACTTGCCAAGTTAACTCCTAGTGATTGCGTACATAAGCTTGCAAAGATTTTACTGACGTGCAATCATGTGTTTATGTTTTTATAACATTTCTCCGTCTAGCCCAACATGATATTTTCACCCAGCCCAGCAAGTCCGCGGATTTCGAGAAAAATGCAAATGGGAGTTAAACGGGCTGCATAGATGCTACATCATTGTTTCACCCAGCCCACCAAATGGATTAAAAAAACAAATGGACTGGCTGACATGTGGGCCAGTAGGTCGAAGCCTAAGAAGGCGTTGGATTTACATCCAACGGCCAGCATTCTTCTTCAATCTCTCGTCTTATTCCCCCAGCGCTGCCGGAACCGCCTGCTCCAGCCTTCGGCGTCCAGCGGCGTTGTTTTGCGCTCCTCGGGGAAACGCTACCCCGCCGATGGCCAGGACATCCATCCACTCCGCACCTCCTGTTATTCTCTACCAAGTGTAGGCCCACCCCGCACCTGAACCAGTCAAGTTTCCCACTCCTCTCCGTCTGCGACTCCACTGCCGCATCTTCCCCATCTCCGGGTCGTTCCAGTCTGGGGCCTTGCCATCGTTCACTGCCTCGGTGCGCTCGGCGCGGCATGGTCAACATACGAGAGTCATTAGAAGAGGACTGTACGTGGAGAGCCTGACGGCTGGGACCCACGAGGTCCATGGTCGCACGCAAGGAAAGTTCCTCCTTATTACGCACTATACATGCACTGTACATGGGAAGGGCTTCTGTATTTCGCGAAAAAAACGTTCCCCCCGCTGACAGGTCGGACCCACCAGCTATATCTTCGCATGCAAGGAAGTGCCTCCTTATTACGCACCAAAAAATGAATACCCCCTGCTAGCTGGGACCCACCATAATGGGTGGCTGACTTGTGGGCCTACTAAGTTGACGAGGATGGAGGGCTTTGTCAACTTAGTCAATATGAATGATTCTAGCTCCAGTGACCGTACGATGTCCATCCAACGGCCATAGTGCTTCTTCAACCTCTGGTCTTCTTGCTCCAGCCGCCCAAAGCAGCGCCGGTCGTGTCACGTGCTCCTGCCTCTCGTGGCCGGCTGTGATGCCACGGAGGCCTCACCGCCCCCTACTACTCCCACCGCTAGCCCAGGGTATCCCTCTACTCACCCACACCCCCTGTTATTCTGCGGCGACAGCAGCCTCATGCCGCGGCCGAACCAGTGAACCCTCGTACTCCTCTCCACGTGGGCATACACTGCCGCGTCTTCCCCGGCTTCGTGTCGTCCCCTTCCTAAGCCTCGCCGTTGTCCACCGCCATGGTGCTCTCGGCGCGGCGTGGTCAATGTGGTCAACGACCGACTTCCATGGGAAGAGTACTGTACGTGGAGAGGCTGACAGCTGGGTCCAAGGCCACAACCTAGTTTTTCTGTGATTTTCCAAGTAAGTCGCTTTGTCAGGCCTGTTGGGCTGCAAATCTTTCAAGACGAGGAGAGCTTCATTCGGCTGGCCGAGAAAATGGCCTATCAGTAATGAGAAATGGGTTGTACATTTTTAAAACACATCAAACCGGCAATTAGTTTCAAATATCTTTTTTCCATTTCGGGATTTTAAATTACATTAATTTTTATGCGTGAAGAATTTGTTGGATTTTATATTGATATACATTTATTTTTAAAATCAGTTTGAATGTGAGTCGAAATTTCGGGATTAAAAACAGTTCGGACCGCACCGAAATATGCAAAATTTCGTATAATTTTTTAACCGTGGCCACAATATGGGTTGTAATGCTAACAAAAAGAATATGGGCTCCAAAAAAACCTTAAGAATTAGCAAATGGGCTGTAAATTATTAGAAATAATGGCAGATGGGTTGTATGCTGTTTTCCACATATTTGAGGCTTTCCTAAAAAAAGGTTGACGCACAAGCAGTGACTGTTGGATGTCCATCCAACGGCCGTCGTGCTTCTTCAATCTCTGCTCTTCCTGCTCCAGCCGCTCAAACAAGCACCGGCGGGACTGCCTGCTCCCTCCTCCCCGTGGCCGGCTGTGCTGCCGCGCAGGCCTCACCGCCCCACCGTACTCCCATCGTTGTCCTAGCCATCCCTCTACTCACCCACACCTGCTGTTATTCTCCGACGACGGCAGTCGAACCAGTAAACCCTCGTACAGTCGTACTCCCCTCCGCGTGGGAAACAACTGCCGAGTCTTCTCTGCCTCCGTGTCATTCCCTTCCTAGGCCTCGTCGTCGTCCACCGCCCTGGTGCTCTCGGCGCGGCCTGGTCAACGTGGTCAACGACCGACATGCATCTGAAGTGGACTGTACGTGGAGAGGCTGACAGCTGGGTCCACGGCCGCACGCAAGGAAATGCCTCCTTATTACGCGCAAAATAATGATTCCTCCACCTGGCATCAGGGACCCACCGAAAGGGCCTCTGTATTTCGCGAAAAAACGTTACCGCCGCTGACAGCTCGGACCCACCAGCTATATCTTCGCACGCAAGGAAGTGCCTCCTTATTACGCACAAAAAAATGAATACTCCCCCTGTTAGCTGGGACCCAGTATAGTGGCAGGCTGACTTGTGGGCCTACTAAGTTGACGGGGACGGAGGGCTTTGTCAACTTAGTCAATATGCACGATTCTAGCTCTAGTGACCGTACAATGTCCATCCAACGACCGTAGTGCTTCTTCAACCTCTGGTCTTCTTGCTCCAGCAGCCCAAACCAGCGCCAGTCGTGCCTCGTGCTCCTGCCTCCCGTGGCCGGCTGCGATGCGGCGGAGGCCTCACCGCCCCTACTACTCCCACCGCTGGCCAGGCCATCCCTCTACTCACCCACACCCCCTGTTATTCTGCGGCGACGGCAGCTTCACACCGCAGCGAACCAGTGAACCCTCGTACTCCTCTACGCGTGGGCATCCACTGCCGCGTCTTCCCCGGCTCCGCGTCGTCCCCTTCCTAGGCCTCGCCGTCATCCACCGCCCTAGTACTCTCGGCGCGGCGTGGTCAACGTGGTCAAGGAATGGCTTCCATCGGACGTGGACTGTACATGGAGAGGCTGACAGCTGGGTCCACGGCCACAGCAAGGAAGTGCCTCCTTATTACGCGCAAAAAAATTATTCCTCCACCTGACAGCGGGGACCCACCGGACAGGCCACCGTATTTCGTGAAAAAAAAAGTTTCCCCTAACTATTGGGACCCACCAGCTACATCTTCACATGCAAGGAAGTGCGTCTTGGCAAAAATAAAATGATTCGCCCCCTGTGCTAGGACCCACCAGCTACATCTTCGCAGGCAAGGAAGTGCCTAACAGTCGGGACCCACCTGGTCAAAGCGTACGTAGGGTTGTCATTCTGGTCGCGAACGTGTACGTACATACTGGTCGTAGTAGAGGCGCGCACGTGTCGTAGTAGAGGCGCGCACGTAGCGTGTACACGTACGTACATCGGCGAGCGTGCAAGAAAGAAAATACGGCCATGTACGTACATACGGGGAGGGTCTCAAACGCCTACTCGCGCATACATACATGGATGGGTCGGAACAGAGATACAGTGTCGTCATCGTGTTCATGGGGAGCCAAACGGCTGGGTCGGAACGGAATGCGTGGTCGTGTTCATCGGGAGGGCTTGGACGGAACAGGCGATGGAAACGAGGCCTGGCGTACCGCACAACGGAGGAAACGGACCTCCTACGTTCGGAATGGGGTCCTGTTGATCGGGAGGGGTGTGGCGTACCGCAAAACAGAGGAAACGGACCTCCTACGGTTGAAACGGGGGTCCTATTTATCGAGAGGGGTGTGGCGTACCGCAAAACAGACAAAACGGACCTCCTACGGTCGAAACGGGGGTCCTGTTCATCGGGAGGGGTGTGGCGTACCGCAAAACGGACGAAACGGACTTGTGTTGGAGCGCTACGGTCGAAACAGGGGTCCTGTTCATCGGGAGGGGTGTGGCGTACCGCAAAACGGGACTCCACGGGATACTGTTCATCTCCACCGTCGACCTCCTCCAGCCTCCACGGGCTACCGTTGACTCCTCCAGCCTCCACGGGCTCCTGTTCATATAGCCTCCACCGCGTGCTACTTCACCGGCTACTGTTCAACCACCCCTCCACCGTCTATTGTTCATTCAGCCCTCCACCATCTACTATTCATCCAGCCCTCCACACCACGGGGTCCTGTTCAACCACCCCTCCACGGCCACCCCTCCATCGTCTACTGTTCATCCAGCCCTCCACACCATGGGGTACTGTTCATCCAGAGGCAATGCCACCGCTCACTGTTCATCCACCCCCCCCCCCGCAACGCTCACTGTTCATTCAAACGATCAGCTTCAGTTAGCAGCAGTAGCGAAGGAATCGCTCCATCGGGTTCAGTTAACAGCCATCGATCGATCGCTTGGGTTTAGTAACATGTAGCCTGCAGTGCAATCACTCGGGTTCAGTTAGAGCCCAACGCCTCGCACACACGCGCGTACGTGTACGAGAGAAACGTGCATCGCTCGGCCCCAGACCTCCAACCGTAACCGGCAACTCCCCGAAATTTTCCTCCCCCTCGCTTCTACCACAGTTTTTTCCGTCATGGACGGCCCAAAGAATGTCATGCAGCTGCGTGTCCGGCCCGCCCAGGACGAAAAGCCCATTTTCTGTTATGATTTTTTATCATAGAAGTAGGAGTCCACCACATCTATGATGATACCGGGTTTTGTCAAAATTATCGTCATAGAAGTGTCATATGTATCACAGAATTTTTTTTCGTTCGGCCCAAAATGTCACGGATGTGTCTTTTTTTTGTAGTGAGAGGGGCATGTGTTCTGGGGCCGTGCAGGGGCTGCTCGGCGACTGGCCATGGTGGCTGTGGCCATGGTCGCAGCACAAGAGGCACATGCGAGGAGGAGAGGCAGGGGCACGAGGGGGGCTCATGCAGAGGTACCTGAAGCCCATGGTTGCGGCAGCGACGAGGCTAGCTGCGACGAAGGCGCATGGGTGGGAGTGGTTGCTCTTCAAACTTTGTTCTCGCCAACAGTTTTCGTGTGATAGAGGAAACGGGAACAACGGGCAAAATATGGAAATGCGAGGTACACGGGGGCTATTTTATTGGGAGCTGTACTTTTTTACAGTACCGGCCGTTTTATGTGATCTGAAATGGAATTTTTTTTTCCGTCCAAAACTGTAAAACGACGGTTATTTACCAAAAAAGGCTTTCGCCCCGCTTTATATATAAAGCACCAAACCACAAGCATCCAGTACAACCACACGCCACGCCACCGCAACACATGCACACACCCAAGACAGGATACATAGGCGCTGAGCGCAGCAACACCACTCCTAGCACTACTGCCCGAAGATATGAAGCTACATATGATGAACCATGCGCTCCAAGGCGATGGCCTCAGGAAGGATACGACGCCAGAGCGCCGCTACCGCCTGATCCAAGGATCAGAGTTTCCCCCGGAGCCGCATGACGGGCAATGAGAGCCGCGATGACGCCTTCAAGAAGGGAACGATCTTCGCCGCCGCCGGTCCGTCTAAAGATAGAGCAGGTTTTCACCTCGGCCAACATTCACCGCCACCGAATGCCACACCCCGGCAACCATGCCGCCCACACGACCATGGTGACCGGGCAACACCAAGGCACGGGCTTTGTCCAAGAGCACCGCGCAACCACCACCACTAGGGCCGCCGCCCCAGCATCCAAGACCTCAACACCACCTCACCCGTAACCCGCCGCACCCCAATGAAAGAGACGAGCGGAAAGGTCCCACCTTTTACGCCCCTGGGCGACCCCCGACATCGAGACCCAATAGGTCAGCTAGAACTGGCATCCACCGACCCATCCTGCTGCCCCAAGCGCAAGATGAGCTTGATCCTGCAACAACGAGAGGGGGACGAGGCCAGTCATGCTGCATCATGCACGAGACGAGCTCGGTCCTGCTGCATCATGCGCGAGACGAGCTCTGTCCTGCGGCATCGGGCGCGAGACGAGCGGTGGACCGCAGCTGGGAGAGGACCATCCCTTTGATGGGAGTAGCGCCCGGCGACGAGGAGATGGGGTGAAGATCGAGACGGCCCGAACACAGACAAACCGGCGCCGGAGAAGCCGGCCGTTGCCGCAGACAGATCCATCGAGCCACCTTGAAGCCGCCACGACACCGGTTGGCCATCGAGACCTACCCATGCCGCCGCCCATGGCCGGAGCAGCAGCCACGCCCGACCGCTGCCCTACCCGGGTCGCCCGGTGAACTCCAAGCGCCGGAGCTGCCGGGCACGCACCACCAGAGCCAGGCGCCGCCGGCCGGCCCCCAAAGCCAGATCCGGACGGATCCGGCAAGAGACCGGTCGCGTGCCACCTCCCGAGACGGGAGCACCGCAGCCGCCCCGCTGCACGTAGAACGAGGGCCGCCGGAGCGCCGCCACAGCAGGCCACCCCACCGCCCCGCGAGACCGCCGCCCCGCCGCTGGATCCCGCGGACGTCCAGCGTCGTTGCTCGAAGGAGCCGCCCCGCGCCGGCGCCCACAAGCAGACAGGGAAGGAGGGCCCCGCCGCCGCCACGCCCCCGGGCTTTGCCTGATGGATCTCGTCGACGACGGCGGGGAGGGAGGGAGGCGGGGCCGAGGGCCGCGGCCACAGGGGACCCCCCGCGCACGCGCGGGTGCGCCACGGGAGGGGAGGGGACGGGAGGAGAGGGGTGAGAGGGGGAGGGGAGCGGGGCGGGCCGGGAGGCGCACGCCCGGCGGCCGGCGCAGGCGGCGGCGGGGGTGGGAACCCTAGGGCGGGGAGGGAGCGGGTCGGGCAGCACTTATGTGGTTTCCACAACGGTTATTTTAAAGTTCAATGTCTTTAGAGATGCTCCAAGATTGCGGATGAGCTGCATGGTTAGTGTGCGGTCATTAATAATAGGTTCAAAGATATTGTCGATGGCGTCAAGTAACGACTTAAGTCGACAGCTGTACTCGGCGATGCAGAGGTCCCTGGACCAAGCTCCGGAACTCGGTGCCGATCAACCGATGTGCATCGCGCACACCCAGGCTGGTTGTCCCAGGCTGGGTTTTTTTGGAAAAGGGGGGACACCTCGGAGTTCAACAAGGTCTTAAAGTCTTGAAGCAAAAAAGAAAACGGCCAGCTCACATAGAGCCACAACGCCAAGAACAAAACTCCCAAAAGCCACAACCGGCGGGCGTAACAAAAGATAGGAAAACTAATTGCCTATCCTATTACATGACCGCCATCCAAACCGGTTGAAGATATCCCGCGCTACCATCTCCCATCGGACAGATCCAGTAACCAAACGCTCCCTAGCCTCCGTCGGAGTGAGTAAGGACCACATACGGATAAGCGCCGTAGCTCGGAATAAAACCTACAAAAAATGAATATTTGTTGTTCTGTTAAAAGCCAAATCATTTCTGCAGTTCCAAATTGCCCATAACAACGCGCATACTCCTACACGAATGTGTCTAGCTGTTTCGGACTCTATTCCAACAAGCCACGTTCCATATAACGCACCGACCGAATTCCGAGGAGTAATGTTAAAGGCAATTTGCACGGTGCGCCACAAGACTCTCGCCAACGGACAGTCAAAAAAGAGGTGCTTGATATTCTCGTCCCGATCGCAGAAACTACACCTAGTAGATCATGTCCAGTTGCGCTTAATCAAATTATCCTTTGTTAAAATTACTTGTTTATGTACAAACCACATAAAAACTTTAATCTTCAAAGGTACTTTGACTTTCCAAACATGTTTGGAACTTGGAATAACACTAGAATTGATGACATTGATATACATCAACTTGACCGTCAAGTCTCTAGACCTAGTAAGCTTCCAACGCAACTGATCGGGCTGATGAGTTAGCTGAACCTCCATCAGTCTACTCACCAGATGAAGCCATGTTTCCCACCGGTCACCAACAAGTACCCTCTGAAATTGCATATTAAGAGGGATGAACTGCATAATCGTTGCAACAAGAGCATCACGACGCTGAACAATACGATACAAGGACAGATACTAGAGTGCCAAAGGCGTTTCGCCAAGCCACGTATCCTCCCAGAAGCGAACGATATTGCCATCACCGACAATAAACTTTGTTCTATGAAAGAAGGCAGCTTTGACTCTCATAAGCCCCTTCCAAAATGGCGAGTCGTTGGTCTCACTGTCACCCGTGACAAAGTTTTGGACTGCAGATACTTACTACGGAGGATCTGCGCCCAAGTTATTTCGGTTTCAACTGACAACTTAAAAAGCCACTTGCTGAGGAGACATCTGTTCTTGACTTCAAGATTCTCAATACCAAGGCCCCCCTGGTCCTTTGGTCGACAGATGATATCCCACTTAGCGAGATGGTATTTTGTCTTTAGTTCATCACTCTGCCAGGAGAATCGGGATCGATAGAAGTCCAGTCTTTTCCTAACTCCAACTGGGACTTCAAAGAAAGATAAGAGAAACATTGGCATACTCGTGAGCACCGAATTAATAAGAATCAATCGACGTCCATATGACATAAGTTTTCCTTTCCAGCAACTCAGTTTCTTCTCAAACCGATCCTCGATGCACTTCCACTCACTGTTAGTTAGCTTACGATGGTGAATGGGTATTCCTAGGTACGTAAAAGGTAAAGCCCCCAATTCACACCCAAACAATTGCCTATAAGCTTCTTGTTCCTCCTTGGCTCTACCAAAGCAGAACAACTCGCTTCGATGAAAGTTAATCTTCAATCCCGTCAATTGCTCGAATAAGCATAACACCAACTTCATATTTCTAGCTTTTGCCAGGTCGTGCTCCATAAAGATGATTGTATCATCAACATACTGCAGGATGGACACACCACCATCAACCAGATGAGGCACCAAGCCACCCACCTGACCGGCCTCCTTTGCCCTACCTATCAGGATTCCCAACATATCAACCACAATGTTGAACAAGATAGGAGACATGAGGTCACCTTGTCTTAGGCCCTTGTGTGTCTGGAAATAATGACCTATATCGTCATTCACTTTAATTCCAACACTCATTTTTGCGTGAAAGATTCTACCTGGCATCTGCAAGCTTCATCAAAACCCTTCATGCATAAGGCCTGTTGAAGGAACGGCCATTTGACCTTATCGTACGCCTTCTCGAAATCCACCTTGAAAACAACTCCATCAAGCTTTTTTGTGTGGATCTCATGGAGCATTTAATGAAGGACCACAACCCCTTCTAGGATGTTCCTGTCCGGCATGAAATCAGTTTGAGTAGGCTGCACGACAGCATGCGCAATCTGTGTGAGCCTAATCGTCCTGACCTTGGTAAAGATTTTGAAACTAACATTTAGAAGACAGATAGGCCTGAATTGCTCAATTCTCACAGCCTATGTTTCCTTAGGAAGCAGGGTTATCGTCCCAAAATTGAGATGAAAGAGCTGAAGCTGTCCCGAGAACAAATCATGGAACATCGGCAACAGGTCCCCTTTAATAATATGCCAGCACTTCTTATAAAACTCAGCCGGGAATCCATCCAGGCCGGGAGCCTTATTATTTTTCATCTGCGATATGGCCTTGAACACCTCCTTTTCAGAAAAAGGAGCAGCTAAAATCTCATTCTCAACAGTAGTAAGTTGAGGCACGTCCTCAACCCTAGACTCATCCAGAGACACACAGTTAACCTCTGGGGGTCCAAACAACTGTTTGTAATACTCAGTGATGTATAGTTTTAGGTTCTCCTGGCCAATAATCGTTCCTTCATCTTGTTCAAGCTGAAAGATCCTCTTCTTCCTGTGTTTGCCATTGGCGATCATATGGAAGAATTGAGTGTTCACGTCCCCCTGGACCACTCTTCGGACTTTGGCCCACAGAGCCCACTTTAATTCTTCTTCACGAAGAAGTTCTTTCAGCCTCATCTCAGCGTCAAGCTTGGCATGGAGCTCTACGGCTGGCAGAATCGTGGTTTCTGCTTTTACATCTAAGGACTGAATAAGGTTGAGGAGCCGTTCCTTTTCAACCTTATAGACCCCACTAAGATGCTTAGCCCACCCACGAAGGAAACTTCTCAAGTGTCTAATCTTATTCTGCCAGCGCTCAAGCGCAGTTCTACCTCCTGCATCCTTAGCCCACTCTCTGGCTACGAGATCAAGGAAGCCTTATCTCTCGAACCAAGCCAGCTCAAACGAAAATAAGTTTTTGTTTCCCGGGTGGGAGGCCTCACCAGAATCCAGAAACAAAGGCGTGTGGTCAGAAATACCCCGAGAGAGAGCCTGAACTGTGACGAATGAAAACTTCTGTTCCCATTCTACACTTGCCAGAACACGATCCAACTTTTCAAACGTTGGAGTCGGCAACGCGTTGGCCCAAGTAAATTTTCTGCCCGAAAGCTCTATCTCTCCCAGATTCAAGCTTTCAATGATAGTATTAAACATGAATGACCATCGGCCGTCAAAATTAGCATTGTTCTTCTCATCTCGCCTCCTTATAATGTTGAAATCACCTCCCACCAGGATAGGCAGTTGCTCAGAGCCGCAAATCCTAACCAGATCCGTCAAGAACTCCGGTTTTTGCTCCGGCTGTGCGGCACCATATACCGCCACCAAAGCCCAGTTAAACCCATCAGCCTTCGACCTCACCCTAAACTTGACCGCAAAATCTCACATGACCACACTTCGGACTTCTAGGGACTCGCATCTAACCCCGAGTAAGATCCTACCTGATCGTCCTCGCGGTGGCAGACAGTGCCAGTCAAAATCAATACCGCCCGATAAGGTATTGAGAAATTGTGGCGAAAAATTATCTCTGCCAGTCTCCGACAATGCGATAAAGTCTAACCTATGCTCAAGAGATGTCTCCGCAAGAAACCTTCTTTTAGCCAAGTCTTTTAGACCTCTGCTGTTCCAAAAGATTCCTTTCATATCTCATCATAGATTTTTTTAGCCATCCGGATCCGAGCACTCCTACGCACTGCGGAATCTGGGTAAATCTTCCGCTTCCATTTACGTTTAGGGTTGATCGTACTCTCCAGCTGGTCCTCACAACCAGGCTCAGAAGCACTAACCACGACATTCTCCGCGCCCAGCAGAGACATCACCGTGCCCAGTAGATCGTCCGCGAGCTTGTCGTACATCTAGAGCATGATCATGGTGCCACAGTTGCGTTGGAGGCTCCTCATCAACATTGTTCTGGACGTTGTACTTGTACTTGCAGAATCCGACAGATGAAGTGGAACATTTGCCGCCACTTGGAGTAGTTCCCGGCCTTCAGCTGCAGCTTGGACTAAGAGGGTGTTTGTTTCCAGGGACTTATTGGTTTAGGGACTTAAAAAAGTCCCTATAAGTCCCATCTAAACCAAACAAAAGGGGCTTATAGGGACTTAAAGTGGGCATTTGGGACTTATGAAATAAGACTCTCAAGGAGAGTCTTATAGGGACTTATAGTTGTAATATGGTCTTATAGAGACTTATAAGTCTCAGGAACCAAACAGATAGGGACTTTTTAGGGACTTGGAACTTATAAGTTGGGACTAAAAAAAGTTCTAGAACTTATGAACCAAACAGGTCGTAAAAGTCGTGGGAGGTAGAGGGGAGGATCCATCCAGGGAGGAAGATGGAATAACCTCAAAGTGAGGAATCAGGGAGTCGTTGGCACCGGTGCAGGGGACGGTAGCCCCGTGGGTCCGGTTGGTACGGAGAGGAGCTTGTGCAACATCAACATGTGCCAGCGGGACGTCCTGCGCAATGCGGGCAGCACCTACATTAGCGGCCGCCCAGATCGCGGTGACCGCGGGTGACATCATCCTGGCTTGTAGGTCTATGATGATGTTTATCAGAACAAAAACAGAGTACAACATGTCTGCATCACAATAGCCACCAAAAAGTTTAGCAGCTTGATGTTTTTATGCCACAAATACACTGACACACACGTAATCATAAGCAGACCGTTTATCATCAGGACGAGATCAAAAGTCAAGACGGGCGAGCCTACACATCCTTGTGATGTACACAGTCCATCAACACTAACTTAGAGGCCGAAATCAACTCATCAAGGGAATAATTGAGAGAGATATTCCAACATCTCAGCATTTTCTGGTGATGGTTCCCATGGTGAGCTCGGCCACTCCATCAGTGGAGAGAACTGATCGCCGATGTTGATCACCTGGGTTGGCTCAGCATCAGGAGGAGGAGGAGGAGCAACCGCAGCAGCTTGCCCAATCAAGCAGGAGAAGGAGTTCACTGTGCTCATCAGATCCTGTTGCTCCACATTCTCATCGTCGTCGCTCAGTAAGTTTTCACATATCTGCTCAAGTCCCATTGTCTCCGGTGAGATGTAACCATTACTCGGCTGGTTCTGCAGCAAGGTCTGCCCTGAAGGTTCCTCTGAGACTGTAGTGGTAGTGGTACAGAAATAAGGAGGTGGTCAGATTAGTTAACAGTACAAGGTCAAGTAATTTCTGTAACAAGTGAATCAGGTCCTCAACAATAAAATGATGCAAATTGCCGACAGAAATTTTGCGTGCCATGTCAACTGACTAGAGAGAAGCTACATGATTTATAAAGTAGAATACAGATAAAAAGGATCGATTACTTACAAACTATACTATGCATATTAAATTCAGAAACTTGCAAGAAAATATTCTTGGATTTCACATACCGCCCGAACAGATCAGAAACAAGCCATATAACATTGTTTTTTGTAATCAGATTTGTAGCGCTATGATTATTGGTTTCACTGAAAAAATTGTGTACTTGTTGCGTCTATTATTTGGCATATAGCATTTTACTATTGGAACGATGAAATTGCACTTCTTCAAGTACGTGAAAACTTGATCTAATGTTGTAGTTGTTCCATTTCGGGGATATATAGTTCTGATTTATCCTTTCAATCAAAGCAGTATAAGTGTTACAGTTCTGACTTGTAGATAAAGGAATAGTAGTATATACCTGGGCTTGGGTAGAAGACAACATGGTCGACGCTGCTTGGTTGGTTCCCTGCTTCGACCTGCCGATTCGTCATACTGTCACGAGGGAACCTACTTACCACCTCAGGCAGCGCCACTCTTCTTGACGAATAATCGTCGACCCTGTAATGCGAGTCCTCTGAATTGGTTAGATTGTTGATTTGTTTCCCTTTGGCATTCATGACTCCTTTTGACATGAAGGGTTGTTGCGCCACCCTAGTCATCTCAAAGAACTCCTCCCAGCTAAACATGTCACTCTTCAATTGATAACCACCCCTTGAAGGTTCTTCTGTAATCACAGATGTACCAACAACTACTGTAGAAAACAACAAAGAGGTCAGTGTACATGATTTTATCTTACAGATGTAATACGAGATGCATACGACATAGGAAAGAAACATGCTGAGTAGTAATTAATACAACTCTCGTGCATAGTTAGCGATATACCGCAAAAGTAAACTTTCAGGAAATGCCAGTTCTGAAGTTTACCTGAGCTTTGGAAGTGTTCACCTTGCAGGGCTCCAGAATCATTTAGTCCTACTGTCGTTGTTCCAGTTGGCATGGGATAAAGTGGCATCGACTGCCCAGTTTGTGCGGTACCAAACAGGTTATCGCCATCACTACGGTATGAGCTTTCATTGCTCAAACTCTTCTGATTGATATTGCCCTCCTGACTTAATAGATATAGACGATGGTCTATGGAGAGGAGATTCTCGATGTGCTTGTCCATTATCCCTGGCCCACACTGTAGAACATGCCTACTGAAAGTAGTAAAAGGGAAATCTTCACCCACCATACAATGAACATATATGGAAATTAACAAGGGTTCAAACAAAACTAATTTAGCCAGATGTGTATATACTACTGTGCAGATAACATCAAACGGCATGTCACGTAAAGAACAGTGGTTCTCAGGTTTAAGTACGGCACTGATGCGCCTGTATGTACGCCCAAAATACGGCGTTCTGAATTTTTGCCACTGTTGCATCTTGTTTTGGAGGCGTTCTTCTAAAATGCCTCAAATACTCTGGTCTTTTGAGGCGATCCCTAAAAATGCCTCCGGACAACAAGTAACAGGGCGTTATAGAAAAAGCCTGCAGCATAATGCCTCTGATCGATCAACGTGTTGTAGTGTTTGTGACATTTATATCAGGTTTTAGCCCAGTTTCTCCTAATTAACAAACAATGCATTTTTTTCTTAATGAATAAATAATGCTTCTGTTGCGTTAACCAAAAAAGGAGATTGTTTGCGCATGAAGTGGCAAATCATTCGTTGTTTCTATTGGAATATTCACTTTAATCATAATTGTACATAGATCTTACATTACCTATTCATGCTTGATTGCCCACCGGTAAAATCCGTGGTCGCAACCCACCTAGTGCTCCTGTATGGTGGTGTGTTGCCTTCTTTGAAAAACTGCGGTTCCCCAGACACCTAAATGGAGAAAGCAAGATATAACTTGTAATACCATAAAAAAGGTAGATCACTGGTAACAATCGAGAAACCAAATAGTATCCACAATAATAGAGAATGAACATCTACATTGGTTACCATTAGAATTTGTTCCTTATTGTTATCTGTTGTATGTTGTATAGGGTGAAATGCATCGCATGCTTCAATTTATTTACACATATTAACATGATAACTTTTATAATATGCATCACTCGTCACGTACCGTAATGTCCAATGTCCCTGGTAATTTTTCTGGACAAGTTATCCTCAAGGCAGAAATGTCCGACCAATTAATCTCTATTTTCCTCTTCAAACCTTCATTGATCATTTCCCACACCACTTTGCTCTTCACAAAATAGAATTTTGCCACAAGGTCTCCTTTGTATCTTGATTTCAACTATAATACTAAAAATGGTTATCACTCATCTAAATATTGCAGGATCAATCATACTAGTTTGATAAAACTATAACATCATAAGTAAAAAAACATTTTTAGTAAATCCAGTGCAAACATGAACTGGACTGGCCACTATTTCAAACATTTTAGGGACTAACTATAACAACAGAAACAAAATTTCAAAATATATTAAACAAGTGTAATACCGCGCACATCCGTGAGACTGAGGGTCACCCTCTTTTTATAGAAAGAAGGTAAACACGTGGGATATCCACATTAATAACAAACTAAGATACGAAATTTTTAGGTATTTCATATACTATACATTAGAAGAAAAAGTACACGTGTCGAGATTTTTTTTACCTCCCAATCCCCAATTCTTAGAATGGAAGCTTGGAAACTGGGAGCCCGTAACTTTTTTGAGGGCTTCATTCCTTGTACCGCAGTAGGTTTTGTGTGCGTAGCACATGGGGCTTCCTTTCTTGTTACTTTGGAGCCTAGCGCTAGTTTGTTTTGTATAAGCTCCAAAGCAGAGGGTGCTTTATCCAAGCTTAAACCTAATGGCACATGTCCATTAGTGAATTGCCGACAAAATAGCTCACCGATCACATCATTACCTCCATCTGACTGCTGTGACGAATGGTAAACGAAAGTATTATAGAGACAATATGAATATAATTGTGCTCAAACATTCTAAAACAAGAAACATTAATATAGAAAATATAATATCGAATAGACATCCCGAAATCATTTACTTCTCCCCTATACAAGGATGCCAGAAGCACAATTCTATCATGTCATTTTGTGACTGTATCATCTAAACAGGCTGGAGTGATTATGCGATTCTTTTCAACAGAATCTATGATTCTATAGTTTCGATAATTATGATCCGTGATTTGTGATCCTACTATATCAGTTTTGATTCGACTCAGAATGGTGATTCTGACAACCTTGCCCTCCCTTCAGATTTTTCACGACCTCTCTCTCTCTCTCTCTCTCTCTCTCCCCACAAAACCATTATATCCTATGTTACTTAGGAGAAGACCAAAACTGCTTCATTGTACATGTCCTAAGAACGTGAAGGACACCATCACATTTCAAAATGGTAAAAGCTTTGGATCCTTTGGATGGAATGAAATTAAACCAGTAACATAAGTGCTACTTTTTGCTGGAGTTCTAAATTAATGCTCGAGTACTAAATTGGTAGAATTCTGCTATGAATCACGCCAACTATGGCTGGACAAGCACGGGATCCTTTCACATGCACGAGAGTGCCACATGTTATCCGCATAGAGCAAGCGTTAATTAATATCTTTAGTATGATGGAGGTAAATTAACCTCAAAATATGTCTTACTAAACATCTAATGTGAAGAAAAAAAATACTGACTTGTTAGTCATTCTAAAATATAATTCCTCTCCTATCTTTTTGAAATTAATTTACTAATTACATTACACAATAGATTTTGCAACTTCAGTCAGCCATAACTTAACCACACATGTATTTTGGTATAATTAAACTACACCATTGTGCTTTTCATGAATTTTTGCTATAATAACAAACCTGGATTGTATATTTATATTTGGAACACATTTAATATGCACTAATCTATTTATATCCGTATTATATGTACAAAGGGGGTTACAAAAGTTAATGCTAGTCCTTGACTAGATTGATAGAGCAGACATAGGCACCGTCCCTAGTTTTCGTAGGCCCTATGTGTTCTGTTTCTAGCCTATCATCCTTCAGTTAAATGAACAATAGCATTTTCTTCCTATGTGAAATGGTGGAGCTTCTACCGGTGCTTAGAAGAAGAAAGCATGCCACCCTAGGCTGGCGTGCGCGCCAAAACTTTGTATGCCGATGGATGAGTCCGTGTGTTAGCATTTGAGAAGTTGTCATGTAATCTAGGAGACGCACTCAAACCACATGAAACATGCAGTAAGTAGTGGCCAGTCTAACAAATGATCCTTTTTTGATTGACGAATTGAAGTAGCTTACTATTGTGTCATTACTCGGATTCCTTGTACCTGATCTGAAGATCCTATTGTTTAGATATAGTTTTCACGGTGCCTTGTAGGCATCCACTATTCTGCAGATTGAGATGAATAAAATTCTTTATGTTTTTACCATAGCATGGACTTTAGTCTTGTACATGCTCCTCTAAAACATTTATGAAAAATATAAGAGATATTAGCTTATATGTGGACTATTGTTTCACATAGGACCACTATAAACGAGTTAGACCAGGTATAAGGATTTTTTTTCTTTCTTGTTTGAACAGATCTAGTTAACCCCACACACCAGAACTGTGTCATGTCATGTATTGTCCATGTAGATCTCGAGATGATAGCAAGAGGGAGGGTAGTAGAACATGTGAAATGTGCATAACTTAATCTGATGCCTCATCAAAGTAGATGGAACATTAGCTATTATGTTCGTTCTCAATATCTCACATAAAATCCACGAAAATCATAACACGCATGATGGAATCAACCTTCTTGCTTGCTATATCTACTATGAATTCTATAGTTCAAAACAATTCACATTAGATCTAGCAACCTTGATTGCATATATTAAATGAATTCAAGAAAACAAAAAATAAGCTACCAATTCAACCACAAAAATAACCACATGCATAGTGGCTAGAAAGAATCGGGATTAAAAGCAGTAAATAAAGAAGAAGAAATAACTTTATGAGGACAGAAATGAACACCAACATACACTCACGTGGCTCATATTCCCGAATGGTGACATTTCCTCATCTTCCTCGCTCTCGTTATTTGCATACCTACACTCCTCTTGCAGTGGCATAGTTCGATCTATGACATGCATCGTCTCCTTGAAAAGAAAACCTCTCTTTTGGCCGGTTTATAAGTTCTCCGTTATTGTTGGATGGCTTTGACAGGAGGATATGTTGAGTTAATAGTTAGGGTCATTGGCAACTGAAATGAAGTAGCCTGGGAGGACCACATCCCATGTCTTTGAGTTTCACGTGGGCCCTCCTTAGAGTTGAATTCAAGTCTCATGCCTACATTAATTTCAACCGAGGAAATTGCGGGTTGTACAGAAAAACCGGATCGTGGCATTCAATTAATGGATTCATTAATTGTTCAATGCATAGAGCACCGGGAGGGAATTGTGGGTTGTACAACAAAGGGGAAAATAGTATTTTTATGGGATATATAGTAGGCTTTAGTTCAGGAGAACCTCAAAGTACTTTATAATTCAAAATCTCCTCCATAATAAAGTACAAAGGTAAATCTTTTAGCATGTTCGAATGAAAAATATTTGGGTACATTTTGTACAGTATGTTGTTCTCTGTGGCCTTGCGTTCTGAAATGTTTTGTATTGCTGAAGTTATAATACTCCAAACTATTTGTTTGAAAAAAAAACTCCTAATTTTTAATCTATGTTTCTAATAGACACTAGTAAGTTAGTTAGATAAGATGGGGGTTGTCTTGTGCTCCGACAATCCTGCAATATGGATAGGACCTCGATGTTTTGCCTCCTTCATTTGAGTTACTTATTGCCATATCTATTTGACCTCGCGTGACTGGTAACTACATTCCTTGAGTAATACGAAACCCCCTTACAAAAGCATTTTCTAAAAGAACTATTTAGGGTGGGGAACAAACACACTGGCTTAGCCCCCTCCTCTCGCTGCCGCGACGCGCCCCGCGCGCGTCACGGGAGAAACCCTAGCGCCGCTGGCGGGCCTCCCCTCCTCCTCCCTCCTCTCCCTTGCCACCGCCAGAGGGCGCCCCGGGCAAAGCCTCATAGGCGCCGGCGCCGGCGAGGCTGCCTTGTCTCCTCGGTGGGGCCCTTCGGCGCAGGTTGAGGCGGCCGCCTGGGATGCGGCGCTGGCGGCGGGCGCGGCAGCACGACGGTGAGCTGGAGCCTGCTGGCGGCGGCTTCGTGGCGGCGGCGTGACCGGACGCGGCAGTGGTGGGCGCGCCTTGGTCATCAGGGCCGGCGGGATCAACATCAGATCTAAGGCCTGGTGGCGTGGGCCGAGGGCGGTGCGGGCTGCTGATCTCCGCCCCTGCCATGGCCACGACAGGTGGTGGTGCGATGCGGCAGCGGTTGGCCAATGGGCGGGCCGGCCGAGATCTGAAGCTTCAGTTGCTGGACGACGGTGGGCCGAGCAGATGGGCTCCTCGGTGAGCTTCCTTCGCGATTGGCGGCGGCCCTTAGGATCTCTCCTTGTCGGCGGGAGGGTGTATGTTGGTGGCCTCGCGTGGAGCTGCGGTCACTGCCGAGGTGGGGCGACACAGGAGGTGTCCGGTGGGGAGGCAGGCTGGAGGGATGGGAGGCGCCGATGAGCTCGGGCCACCCGTCGCTGGTAAGGTGTGCCAACCCGGAAGCATCCGCTCCCCCTCCTCCCCCGTTCCCCGGCCGTGTGTGGGCTGCCGCAACTCCGGCATTGTTCGAGGCGGGAAATATGCTGCGGCTTCTTCGTTCGGGTGCATGCTTTGGCCCAAAGCCGATCACTTTAGTCGGTCTTCGGGGTGTCTGGATGCAGGGCGGCGGCCGTGGCAGCGGGAGGCACGACCTTCGTGGGCGGTACTTGCGCCTCGGGTGCGGGCGAGCGGCCATGGCCACGCGGGTGGGTGGTCGCTGGTGGTTGGTGGAGCTAGGTTGCATCGGAGGAGTGGGCGTGTGGGGTACATCACCTGCCCAATCTTGTATTGGCCGACGGCGGCGGCGTCCGTGGACACCGTATCCTTCTTGTAGGCTCCATCGCGGTGGCCTTTCTCCTTTGAGTTGCTCCAGGTGAAAACCCGATCTTTGGGATCGGATGGTGGCGGCTACCTATGGTCGTTCCCTTCTTGGAGGCATCATCTTGGAGTCCTGGTTCCGTTGCTTCCATCTCGCCTCCCCTCGGAGGATTGGATGTCTCTGGTGGCTCCAAGCAGTTCGTCTTCGCGCATATGTAGTGGCTTGGTAGTGGTTGGGGTGGTGTGACGGTGCCGGGCACCTTTGTATCTCGCCTTGGATGTGTGTGTCATGTACGGTGGTGGCGTGAGTTTGTATCGTGGTTTTTGTGGTTCGGTGCTTTATATATAAAGCGGGATGAAAGCCTTTTTGGTAAAAGAAATACTTATCACGTATTAGCGATGATTGTCAGAACAACTTAACACTTGATGGAAATTACCATCATCGAGGTGCTTTTGACATCGAAATAGACAGCTAGCATCTAATCTTACTGGAAGTCATGCCATCTGCAAATATTTCTTGGAACAGCATGAAACTTTTGTACACGTGATCTTTTCTTTAACCAATAGTAAGCATTTTTACACTGTTGGTTCCCCATCAATAAAGACAAATAGTCATTGCAGATCTTCTATTCCATTTGTTGCTCATGCTCACATGCTTGTGTTTGCAAAGATGCCTGACGTGTTTATGAATTTTTATAGATTTGAATCTAAACCTTTCTTATACTTGTGACTTTGAGAACCCAACCCATACCAATGCAGAACATGGGGATGTGGAGTTTGTAGAAGGAAAAGGTAGGCGGGTGATAAAGATCAACAGGAGGAGAGGGGCACTGGCGTCTCGTCAGATCATGTGGGAGCGTGGCAACCGGCTCTAACAACGCTCAACGACTACCTTGCCATGGCTGCCCCACTCGACGATCTCTTGCAGTGTTCTTGGGCTCAAAACTATACCCTGCAATCCAAATATCAAGGATAACAATATCTTGACTGTTTTGGTTGGCAATGTACAGCAATGCTCCAAAGGAACACAAGTTTGGGTTTTCAGGTCCCAAAACAGAGTATGTCTATATTGATGTTTATCAGAACCAAAACAGAGTACAACATGTCTGCATTACAATAACCAACAGTCTAGCAGTTCGATATTATTATGCCACAAATATACTCAAGGGAATAATTGAGAGAGAGAGAGAGAGAGAGAGAGAGAGAGAGAGAGAGAGAGAGAGAGAGAGAGAGAGAGAGAGAGAGAGATGCCAATATCTCAGCATCTTCCGGTGATGGTTCCCATGGTGAGCTCGGGAGCTACATCCATGGAGAGAACTGGTTGCCGGCGCTGCTGCTTTCAGAAGGAGCCACGTTGATCACTTGGGCTGGCTCAGCATGAGGAGGAGGAGGAGGAGCAACCGCAGCAGCTTGCCCAATCAAGCAGGACAAAGAGTTCACCGTGCTCATGAGATCCTGTTGCTCCACATTCACAACCTCGTTGTCGCTCAGTAAGTTGTCATGAATCTGCTCAAGTGCCATTGTCTCCGGTGAGATGTCACCATTACTCGGCTGGTTCTGCGGCAAGGTCTGCCCTGAAGGTTCATCTGTGACAGTAGTGGTACGGAAATACAGAGGTGATCAGATTAGTTAACAGTACAAGTTGACTGAGCAAGCAACTTCTGTGATAAGTTAATCAGGTTCTCAGTAACAAAACGATGCAAATTGCTCACGGAGATATTGTGTGTTATGTCAACTGACCAGAGAGAAGGTAACTGGCTAGAAAGTAGAATATGGATAAAAGGGATCAATGATTTACAAACTACAATATGCATACTACATTCAGAAACTTGAAAGAAAATATCTGGATTTGACATACTGCCTGAATAGATAAGAAACAAGCCATACTATTATACCTGCTCCTGTCGTCAGGCAGGGCCATTTTTCTAATCAGATTTGTAGCGCATATCACCGACTGCCTAAGCCTATTAATTAGAGATGGATTATCCATATTTATTTATTTCATTGACAAAACATGCATCCGATTCAGAAAGAAGTTAAAACATCTTGTGGTGAACGGAGGGAATAGTTGTTTCATTTCTGGAGATGAGACAAGTGCTTTTAGTACACTATGCATAATACAACATTTGGACTTGTGTGGTTCTGAATTTATCGATTCAATCTAAAGCAGTATAAGTGTTACAGTTCTGACATGTAGATGGAAGAGAATTAGATACCTGAGCTTGGGTAGAGGACAACATGGTTGGCGCGGCTTGGTTGGTTCCCTGATTCGACCTGCCGACTCGTCATACGGTCACCAGGGAATCTCCTTATCACCTCAGGCAGCGCCGCTCTTCTCGATGGATAAACGGCCCTGGCTATGCGAGTCCTCTGAATTGGTTAGATTGTTGATGTGCTTCCCTTTGCCATTCAGGAGTCCACCATTTGACATGAAGGGTTGTTGCGCCACCCTGGTCATTTCAAGGAACTCCTCCCAGCTAAACATGTCACTCTTCAATTGATCACCCCCCCTTGAATGTTCTTCTGTAATCACAGAGGTACCAACAGCTACTGTAGAAAACAAAAAGTGGTTTATTTACTTGATTTTGTCTTGCAGATTTAGTAATGAGATGCATATTGCATACTGCATAGATTTTTTTAATTCTGAGTACTAATTAATACGAACTCCCATGCATGGTTAGCGATATACCGCAAAAATATACTTTCAGGAAATGATAGTTCTGAAGCTTACCTGAGCTATGAAAGTGTACACCTTGCAGGGCTCCAGTATCATTTGGTCCTACTGTCTTTGTTGCAGTTGGCATCGACTGCCCAGTTGGTGCAGTACCAAACAGGTTATCATCATCACTATGATATGAGTTTTCATTGCTCGGACTCGATGGGATTCCAGGCACTGAACAACATGTGCCCAAGCAAGGGCTGTTCTGATTGATATTGTTCTCTTGAGTTAACAAATATAGACGATGGTCTATGGACAGGAGATTCTCAATGTGCTTGTCTATTATCCCTGGGTCACACTGTAGAACATGCCTACTGAAAGTAGTAAAAGGGAAATCTTCACTCACCAATGCAATGAAAATATATAGAAATTAACAAGGGTGCAAACAAAACTATTTTAGCGAGATATGTGTATGTACTAGTGTGTAGATAACACCAAAGGGCATGCCATGTAAAGAAGAATAATTCTCACTCTCAAGTAGGGCACATAAATAAAATAAAATATTATAATTTGAATTAGAGT
>NC_041389.1:623226320-623286930 GCF_002162155.2 Triticum dicoccoides
GTAGGGCATGGTTATCTAGAGAATATTTGAACATAATTATTAATTTGAAAATGAAGAACTTGTGGGTCAACAACATATTAGTTTGTTTAGAGCCTATATATACACTATATAGTTTGTTTAACTTCGCACATTACTCATGTGAATGCACAAGTATTTGAAATATAATCACATAAATGTCACTGTTCGAGATTAATATGAAAATTGCAAAATGTATTTTGACATAATATTAATTATAGACTAACTGATTTTCTACCTTGAAAAAAAAGGCAGGAGCACTACCTTTTCATATAGATGAAAAGAGGTGAACAATAAGGAGCACACGAGTTTTTGAAGGGAACATGGAAAAACCTTCGAGGGTTAAAAATTTGACATCATGGCAATACCATGTCGTTTGCCAATTCCACACTTACTGTATTAGGCATGTATGGTGGGTCATGGTATTCTAAAATGTAAGAGGGAACATGAATAGGAGAAAAACAACTTTTGTGTAGGTCGGCGAGGGCGACGTGGGAAGAAAATCCTAAACACCATCAACTCGCACCACCTTCCCCTTCTGTCCCCTTACCACGGTCAGGCCAAGCTCGCATGACAGTGGTGGCGCATCCCTCTCGTGTCACAACACGATAGATGGGGGAGTTGGGGTGATGGCCCCAAGATTACTTGATCTTGAGAGCGTAGGAAGTTCTAGGCAACATAGGGTTCTACAGGGACGCATTCACCGCCGTCGAAGGTGGTGCTTCCTCAACCCACTCTATTACGATATTAGGTTTCATCTCTCTTTACCTTCGGCGGCGATAGTAAGGGAAATGTGGGTGGGTGGTGTAGTGCATAGTGTCTTCCATGCTTCTTTAGAAGCTTGTTGGGATCTTCATCCCATTCCTGGATAGCCCCCGCCTAATCTGGCTCACTTGGTGGAGGGTGCATGATCGAGGACCTTTTTCATCAATATTCATTGGTATGCCATTGTGCATGGTGGACCATTGGTCTGTGGGTTCTGCCATTTCTCAATGAACAGTGGAGGCTTTCTGACATTTGTATTAGGTTTTAGTCCAATTTGCCCTAATCAACAAGCAATTTCATTCTTCTTAATGAATAGATAATGCTTTTGTCGAGTTAATGAGAAAAATATTTTCTATGCATGAAGTGGTAAATCATTCGCTGTATATTTTGGATTATTCACTTTAACCATAAATATACATAGATATTATACCTATGACTTCTCGCTTGTCCGCCAGTAAAATCCGTAGTTAGAACCCACCTAGTCTTCCTATATGGTAGTGTCTTGGTTTCTCTGAAAAACCGTGGTTCCGCAGAAACCTAAATGGAGAAACAAGGTATAACTAGTAACAACATAACACACACACCAAACAACATAATCTGCACTCATTAACATGATAATTTTCATAATATGCAACACTCTTTCACGTACCATAATATCCAACATCCCGGGTAAATTTTTCGGGCAAGTTATCTTCAAGGCACAAATGTCCGAGCATTTTATCTCCATCTTGCTCTTCAAACCTTCTTGGATTGTTTCCCACACCATTTTGCTATTGGAATAGTAGAATTTTGCCACAATATCTCCTTTGAGTTTTGATTTCAACTATTATTATATGAAAATGGTTAATACTCAGCTAAATATTTCAGGATCAATCTTACTAGTTTGATAATACTATAACATCATAAGTTTTTCAAAATTTTCATTTTACTAAATCCGATGCAAAGATGAACTTGTCTGGCAACTATTTCCAATATGTAAGTGGCTAACTCATAACAAAAGAAACAAAATTTCGAAATGTAGTTACCAAGTGTAATAATGGTCATGTGTATCTGTGAGACTGATGGTAACATACTCTCTTTTTATTGAAAGTTTAAAACAAGTGTGACACTTGCATATAATAGCAGACTAAGATGTGCAAAATTTAGGTACTTCATATACTATATATTAGACAAAAAGTACACGAGCTAAGATAACATTTACCTCCCAATCCCCAATTCTTAGAATGGAAGCTTCAAAGTTGGAAGCTCGCAACTTTTTTGAAGGCTTCATTCCTTGTATCACAGTTGTTCTTGTGTGTATAGCAGATGTGGATTCCTTCCTTTTTACTTTGGAGGCTGGCACTAGCTTCTTTTGTATAGAATTGAAAACAGAGGATGTTTTCTTCAAGTTTAAACCTAATGGCCCATGTCCATTAGTGGATTGCGGACAAAAGAGCTCCCCAGTCACATCATTACTTCCATTTGACTGTTGTGATGAATATTAAAGGAAACTATTATAGAGAGACAATATAAATATAATTGTGTCCAGACCATTTCCTATAACATGAAACATTTTGGCAAAAATACTATCGAAGAGACATCACAAAATACTATACTTCTTCCCCGTACAAGGATGTCAGAAGTACAATTCTATCATGTGATTTTACGACCTAAATTGGTTGGAGTGATTCTACAATTCTTGTCAACTGAATCTACAATTCTAAGATTTTGACGGTTAAGATTCTGTGATTTGCGACCAACCATAGGATCCCTGATCCGAATCAGAATCGTGATTCCGACAAGCTTGCACTCAAATATATTAAATATGGATAATAGTACATGACTACACCCTAAGAATGGTGAGTTAATAGGCATAAATATTTGTTTCCAAAGGTAACAAGGAACCACTCAAAGTCCCCGTTAAATCCTAATGGTTAGCGTGCACACTACAACATTCCATCCGACTCGAACTCCAAGTACGACATCATGTAAGCTGTAAGCGTCATGTCCGTTGATGAAAGACGCAAGCACAAATCCTAAAAAAAACTTAAATTCGTAACAGAAAGTCATGTATTTGCCATATGTGACATTAATATATGAGACCTTTTTTCCTGATTTGTAACATTTTTTTACATATTTTCTTCTTCTTATATTGCTGTATTAAATATGATAATACATAGGCATCGAAATATGAAAAAGTTGAAATACAAAGTAACTTAACACTAGGAACTTAAAATGATGCTACAGCTGACTATAAGTTTACAACCTACCCCTCTTCTCCGTTCTTCTCGTCATTGTGTAGAAGATGTAGCACACATTCTATCTCTCTCTCTCTCTCTCTCTCTCTCTCTCTCTCTCTCTTCCAAACCATTATTATATCCCAAGTGACTTAGGAGAAGACTAAAACTGCTTCATGTACATGTCCTAAGAACGTGAAGAAGATCATCACATTAAACAAGATAGGAACTTTGGATCATTTAGATGGATGAAATTAAACCAGTAACACAAGTGGTACTTTTCCTAGAGTTTTTAAATTTTGATGGATACTTTCTCAATCTTGATAGCAATAAACTTGTCATATCTATTTTTGGTGATGGTTTACACAATAACAAACTAGGATTATACTGGCAAATAATTGATGAAAGAAATCTAATGTCCACCTATGTATGCACACACATGCATTTAATATTCTCTATTCAAAAAGGAGGGAGTACGAAGTAATGCGTGCAACCCTATATGTGCTTAATGTGCAGGGTTACTCTAGACATCTTATCCACATGTGCGCACAAATCGGACGTTAGTGGATAAGCATTTCACTACTTCATATCTTGAATATGATAGAGGCACATCAAACCTCAAAATATGTCTAACTAAACATCAAGCATGAAGAATAAAATATACTTAGTAGATTCTAATATATGGTACCTCCAATATTTCATAAATTAATTTAGTAATTGTGTTAAACCACACATATATTTTGGTAGAATTAAACTACACCATTATGATTTTCATGAATTTTTGCTATAGTAACAAACTTGGATTCTATATGTATATTTGGAAGACAATTAATTTGCGCTAATCTATATATAAGGGGTTTGAAAAATTAATGCTAGTCCTTGACTAGAATGATAGAGCAAACCTAGGCAGCGACCCTACTTTTTGTAAGCCCAGATGTCTGTTGATTTAATCCTATTATCCTTCAATTAACTAAACACCAACTTTACTTTTTCTTCTTATGACAAATGGCAGAGCTTCCACCGGTGCTTATTAGAAGAAAGAATGACAACCTAAGTTGGCGTGCGAGCCAAACTTTGTATGTCGATGATAACATCCGAGCGTCAGCATTTGATAAGTCGTTACAAAATCTAGGAGACACTCTAAAACACATGAAACATGCAACAAGTGGTGGCAATTCTAACAAATGATCCTCTCTTGATTGAGGAATTGGAGTAGCTTACTATTGTGTCATTACCAGGATTCCTCACACCTGAGATGATGATCCTATTGTTTAGATATAGATTTCACAATGCCTTTTATGTGCCCACTATTCTATAGATTAAGAGGACTAAAATCCTATACTTTTTTTTATCATAACACGACCTTTAATATTGTGTATGCTCCTTGAAAACCTTTATGACAAAGAGATGATAGATTAGCTTATATGTGGATTATTGTTTCACAGATGACCACTATAAGCAAGTTAGAAAAAAAGGTATTTTTCTTTCTTCTTTGAATAGATCTGATGAACCCCACACACCAAATCTGTGAATGCCATGTATTGTTCGTGTAGATCTTGAGATGATAACAAGAGAGAGGGTAGTGGAACATGTGAAATGCACATAACTTAATCTCATGCTTCATCAAAGTAGATGAAATATAGGTATTATGTTACTTGTCAAAATCTCACCTAAAATCCTCGAATATCAGAACACGTACACATAATGGAATTGACTATCTTGCTTTCTATATATACTATAGTTCCTAAAAAATTCGAGATATATCTAGCAACCTAGATATCATATCTCTAATGAATTCAAGAATGCAAAAATAAGGTACCCATTCAACCACACAAACAACTACATGCATAGTGGCTAGAAAAGAATGAGAGATTAAAAGTAGTAAATAAAGAAGAAGAAAAATCACTTTATGAGGACAAAATGGAAACCAACATATACTCACGTGGATCATACTATTGAATGGTGACATCTCCCGATCTTCCTCGTTATCATTGCTGGCATACCTACTCTCCTCTTGCGGTGGTACAGCCCGATCTATGTTATGCATCGTCTCCTTCAAAAGAAAACTCCCTTTTGGCCTTTTTATAAGTTGTCCGTTATTGTAGGAGAGCCATGACAAGAGGGTATGATGGGGTAATAGTTAGTATAACTGACAATAGAAAGGATGCAGTCTAGGATTTTATAGGAGGATGACGGGGAAATGAGTTTCACTTGGCAGTGGGACCACGTCCCATGTGTTTGAGTTTCACACGGGCCACCCTCCTTAGAGTTGCAGCCAATTCTCATGTGCCTACATTAACTGCGACCGAGGAAATTGTGGGTTGTACAGTAAAACCGGATCATGGTGCTCAATTAGTGCATTCATTAATTGTTCCATGCATGGATAGAGCTTCGGGAGGAAATTGCGGGTTGTACGGCAAAAGGGATTTTGGATTGTTGCTAGAGAAAACATTTGGGTAATATTACGATGGAAAACGTTTGAGTCTGGCGCGCCGACTGAGTGTTGTGCCGGTCCCGCGTGGTCCATTGGATCCAGCGTCATCGTACGGTAGCAATGCGTGACACGGTCTCTCGCGTTATGGGACGCGCGGGTTGGCAGGCCCCACGAACCGCTGAAGCAGCTGCATCCTTATCCCTTTTTCACGGTGGCGCTGCATCCATTCATTAGCCACCGCTCCAACTAGACCAAGCAAATCCAAAGCTGCTGGCCACACCCATGCACTCTGCAAGTGGCGAGCCGAGGAGGCGACCATGATGGGCGATGGGGGCAACGACGCCGGTGCGGCTAGTGTCGCCTACCCGTCCCACTCCGACGCGGTGGTGCGGCGGCGCTGCTAGTCAGGGGGCTCTCCGTCCACCTCCCCATCTCGGCTGGTGCCGATCATTTTCCCCTCCCCTGCGCTCCTTAGGCGTGCCCAAAGCAGCAGTGCAAGATGCTCCAATCGCTGGCGCCGAGCTGGAACCGGAGGGGAAAGGCTGCGACCGGCGTCCTGGGATGCTGCAACGGTGCCCCGGCGAGCTGGAAATCGACAACCACCTACGACGTGAACTGGCATGGCGTGCTGCAACCGGCTGCAGAGAAGCTACAACCGCTGGTGTGGCGTGCTGCAACCTGCGATAAAAAGTGCTACCATGGGCACGTGGCAAGCGAGCTCGCTCCCATGATGCTAGAACCAGCAAAAAAATTGTTGGAAGGCGGCCTTTCTATCCCAGGTTGCAACGGAACTCGGCGAGCAATGTGCTACAACCGGCCATCCAATTTGCTGGAACCAGCAAAAAAATTGCTGGAACCGGACGCGGCTAATCTGCACCCGAGCTCATATGCTCCCGCATGAACAGTAAAATCGAAAAAAAATCGAAAACGTTCAAAAAATCTCAATTTTTTTTGAGAGAAACATTGACAAAAGTTCTAAGTGCCTGCAAAAATTCGTCATGAAATCACATTCCTAGAAGGCGTGGCAAAAAAACAAAAATAGTACTCTGAAAAAGCTACTTTCAAACGCATTTTGAAGCACTGAATTTGTTTTTTTGCCACGCCTTACAGGAATGTGATTTCATGATGAATTTTTGCAGGCACTTAGAACTTTTGTCAATGTTTCTCTCAAAAAAAAATTGGAATTTTTTAAACTTTTTTTGATTTTTTTTCGGTTTTACTGTTCATGCGGGAGCATATGAGCTCGGGTGCAGAATGGACTTTTCGGCTGGAACCGGCCTTCTCTCACAATGCAATGGAGCTAGGCGAGCAATTTGCTACAAGCGGCGATCCATTTTGCTGGAACCAGTAATTTTTTTGCTTGAACCAAATTCTCTTCATGTGCTGTGGTGGTGAGGTGCATTGCCTTTTTTGCTAGTTGCTACGACTGGCGAACAATTTTGCTGCTGCTGGCTTCCAGAGGGAGAGTACACTTCCACGAGGTCGTCGTGAGGGTGCCACGACCAGTGACAACACCACCGGAGCTATTGCGTCGCACCGGAGCTACGGCCGTTGCCATGGGGAGCTACAACCACGAGCGCACGCTGCTGGACACGCGTAGCCAACGAGAAATGCAGAAGACGACGGCGGCGAGGGGCAGCAGCCGGTGGCGAGGGGGGCCGAGATGCGTCGGAGCGGTCCTTGGAGGCAGGCCGTGTCGCTCGTCTGCGGTGGCGTGATTGGAGGTTTCCCGAGAAAAAAAGACGATAGGGGAGGAAGAAAGGGATCGTGTGGTGTTTACGTGATCTCATTGTACTAAATCGGGTGGTTAGAAACAGACCGGCGCCCATGAAGAAAGTTTAATCAGATCTACGGTATGGCCAGCTTTATATCCCCTATTTTATTAGGTCTTCTGTTATAAATTGCAATAAATAAAATGTTAATAAGAAAAGGAAAACATGGAAAGGAAACGAAGATGAAAATCTCTGAGCCTTAATTATTCTTCTACTTAGAAATATAGCCTGAATTATTCTCGGTCAGAAATCAGGGATGCCTTGAGATGCCACACGCAGGCACGATGACCGGCTATTACTGCTGCGGCCGCTGGGGGCTGGGATCCCGCAGAAGTGAGTGAGCAGGGGAGCGTAGAGCTGGCCCACCGAGTCGAGGAACAGCTCGCGTAGGCACGTATCGACGACCCCGTGGAGCACACCCCAGCACTCCGGCACTCCGCGCTCAGGGGGTTGGCGAGGAGAACAGCACGGGCACGAGCAATTTGAGGATGTCTTCCTTGCAGCTGCCCGCCTGCTGCACCACCTTCATGCACTCGGCAGGAACCTCGGCCGCCTCCTCGTCGTTGTGCCCGGAGGGATCGATACCGCCATCGTTGGAGTGGACGCACGGACGAGGAGCTGGGCAGAGATGAGGGCGACGGTGACGAGCGTGGTCTTGGCGGCCATTGCTGTATATGTTTGCTCAACGACAGCTACACCTTGTGCTTCTGGTGAAATACTGATCGAACAGTAGTACATGTCGGGGTCCAGGGGGAAATGCTCGAGCGCTATATAGGGGCGACAGGAGGAATGTTAATGACATGGGCTAACACTCGGCAAGAGCTTAATTGCGTTGGAGTTTCTCAGATTGAGTTAATTTGATCAAAAATTCAAAGTGGTTTATGTTACCAGTACCGCACGCGACATAATCTGTCGCTCCCGGCAAAAAGAAAACCCGAATCGTTCAGTTTCTTTCTTAAAACATCTCTAATTTTATTCATACACGTAACAATTGCAGGTTCACTGTCCCTCAAAAAAGAAAAATCCCTCAAAAAAATTGCAGGTTCACTGACTCAGATCTAAGATCCAAAACAATACAAAATAACTCCTATGACCCAGATCCTTCAGCCTTTTTTTGAGAAACACCTGTAACTTAACACACAGATACATTGATTTGGACATAAGATCCAAAAAAAATACAAAGTAATCTCTTGAAAACACTTTCTTCACGCATTAATAGGAAAAGGCTATAGCTAATATGGACATTAATAGCGCACCACATATGTGGTGCGCCGCTATATAGCAGTGGTGCACCATGTGTAGGTACGCCATTAGTGTCCATATCACTAATGGCGCACCACACCCACGGTGCGCCACTACTACTAATTTTTTTTCCCAAACTATTAATGGCGCACCAGGGTATAGTGCACCATTACTAGTTTTAACTAGTAATGGCGCACCACACACACTCTGTGCGCCACTACTAACAATTTTTTTTTTACTTTTTTTTCAAAACGAGTAATGGTGCACCAGGGTATAGTGCGTCATTACTAGTTCAAACTAGTAATGGCGCACCACAACCACGGTGCGCCACTACTAACAATTTTTTTTTATTTTTTTTGTAAAACTACTAATGGCGCACCACGTAACAAGTGCGTCATTAGTAACCAGGGTTACTAATGTCGCATTGTTAGGTGGTGCGCCATTGGTAACCTGAGAGCAGCTAGATATTTTGGACAGCCACCTATCACACTCACTTTCCCCACTTCATTCTCTCCAACTCCTCCTCCAAGCTTGTCTCGGGTGCCTCCTCCTCCTCACCTCATTTGCACCATAGATTCACCCAAATTAAGTGGTTAAATTTCCTTTTTTGATAGGTAAGTAAGGGGAAAGCTTTCTTTATGTTATAGATCTACTTTTTTCTCCCTCCAACAACGTGCACATGCACTTTTTATGGCCTAGATCTGCATATGTTTGTGGTGTTGCATATGTTTGTGTTTGCAGGTACCGGTATTTGAAATGCGATAGTTGCCAATATTTTGTCGGAATGTTGATTCATTTCCGTTTCGGCGAGAATGTGACACTATGCATTCTTTTTGGTCCTATTTTTAGGCAAAGTCATGCCAAAAAAAAATTGGTTCTAAAATATTATTTTGCTCTACCCCGCAGGCGACCATGGTCCGCACGATGACCGAAGGCATCGTGAATAGGTTTTTGAGCTCCGTGAAGGCCGAGATGCTTCAAAAGAACGAGACAGAGATAAGATGTCCGTGTCGAAGATGCAAACTGAAGAGCCTTATGGACCCGAATTTCGTACAGGTGCGGGACCACCTGCTCTTGCGTGGTTTCATGGATGGCTATCGGTGGCAAGGTGATGAAGATGATTATGAAGTCGTCCATGGGGGTCGGGCAAGAAATGAGGAAGGGCAGCAAGACAACCACGGCGAGGGCGGGCGAGAAGACGAAGAATCTCCAGGACATGATCACAAAGTAGATGCAGTACACAGTCATCATGTAGAAGATGCCGGACATGATGATGAGGAAGATGCCGGAGCAGACGAAGGGCATGATCATGAAGATGAAGATGCAGGAGCAGACGACGATGGACCATCGATGGGCTGGGTGCAGGACCCTCATATTCAAGAGCTGCTTTGCAAGCAGACGGATAACGCATGAGCTGCCGCCCGAGAGAAAGCCAAGCTGGATCAACTGGAGATAGACGCGGTTACTCTATTGTATGAAGGATGCAGGCCCGAGGATACTGATACGTCTCCAACGTATCTATAATTTTTGATTGTTCCATGCTATTATATTACCCGTTTTGGATGTTTATGGGCTTTACTTTACACACTTATATCATTTTTGGGACTAACCTACTAACCGGAGGCCCAGCCCGTATTGTTTTTTTTTTGCCTATTTTAGTGTTTCGAAGAAAAGGAATATCAAACGGAGTCCAAACGGAATGAAACCTTCGGGAGCGTGATTTTTGAAACGAACGTGATCCAGAGGACTTGGAGTGCAAGTCAAGAAGCAGCCAAGAGGGCCACGAGGGTGGTGGGCGCACCCACCCGTACAGGGCGCGCCCCCTATCTCGTGGGCCACTCAGATGGCCACCGACCTACTTCTTTCTCCTATATATACCCACGTACCCTGAAAACATCAGGGGAGCCAACCAAAACCTAATTCCACCACCATAACCTTCTATATCCGCGAGATCCCATCTTGGAGCCTTCGCCGGCGCTCCCCCGGAGGGGGAATCGACCATGGAGGGTGAGGGAGTCCCGGATTAGGGGGTGTCCGGATAGCCGGACTACCATCATCGGCTGAACTATCATCATCGGCCGGACTATCATCATCATCGACCGGACTCCAAGACTATGAAGATACAAGATTGAAGACTTCGTCCCGTGTCCGGATGGGACTTTCCTTGGCGTGGAAGGCAAGCTTGGCGATATGGATACGTAGATCTCCTACTATTGTAACCGACTCTATGTAACCCTAGCCCTCTCCGGTGTCTATGTAAACCGGATGGCTCTAGTCCGTAGGACACAACAACAACCATTACAATCATACCATAGGCTAGCTTCTAGAGTTTAGCCTCCTTGATCTCGTGGTAGATCCACTCTTGTAAACATCCACAATATCAATATCAATCAAGCAGGACATAGGGTTTTACCTCCATCGAGAGGGCCCGAACCTGGGTAAAACATCGTGTCCCTTGTCTCCTGTTACCATCCGCCTAGACGCACAGTTCGGGACCCCCTACCCGAGATCCGCCGGTTTTGACACCGACATTGGTGCTTTCATTGAGAGTTCCTCTGTGCCGTCACCGATAGGAAGGATGCCTCTTCCCGTCTTCAAGGATGGCATCTTCGCCGATGGAGCCTTGGCCGCCGGCCAAACTATCCGGCTAGGAGGTTTTCTTATGACCGCCTGTCCGGCCACCGCTTCAACGATGACCTCTCGTGTCATCGAGAGCAATCTTCACGTCAACTCGGAATTCGCCGAGCAGTTAGATCCAGCGGAGATCTCGTCTGTAAACGAACTCTTGGATCGGATCGCCGCCCTGGGAGTCGCTACAGACTACAATCGGATCGGGCTTAAAACCGATCTAAGAGAGATTAACCCTCCCCAGGTTACCCACCACGTCACGGTGGTAGAGGAACATCGCGACGATCCTTCTCCCATATTGAAAACTAGTCGTGTCCGGGCTACCGAACCCTCCATGCCGGATTCCCGCGGAGGAGCGGATTCCGATCAAGCACTGAACATAAAGTCAGGCATCGGACCGGACTCGTTGGACAATGTTCCACTTTCCAAGCTTCCAAATTCGGAAACTTCTCGGCCCTTGAGCCTCGAGATGGGCAGGGTCCCGGGCTCAATTAGGCCCGCCCGTCCAGATATATGCGATCTATCTCTAATCCGGCAAGAGCCAGCCGAAACGGTACATCATTACTGGGCCAGATTCCTCCTGGTCATGGACCGGATAAAGGACTGCCGAGAGGAAAACGCAATCTCAATCTTTTGCAACAATTGCACGGACAGGGGAATCTTGAACGCCGTCAGCCATTGTGAAATCACGCGTTTCGCCGACTTGGCATCCATAGTGCGAAAGTACTGTACCATGGAAAGTTTCCGGAAAACCGAAGATAAGTTTTGGGATAATCCGGCCCCGAAGATAGCCCCAGTCCGCAACAAAAGGGTGCATTACACTCAGGCACCAAGTACAAGAACCAAAAAACAGAAGCCCCTTAAAGGAACGGAACCGTACTGGAGGGATGGCTCAGCAAACCCTGTACAATTCATAGTACCAAGGGCGCCACCACAACACATAGCCTTCGTGCATGTTGGATATTACGGCAGGTGGCCAAAAGTGGCGAGGAGCTTCTAGCCCCGCGAAACCACACCAACAATACCGGTACGGTATCAACCGTCCTTGAGACTTTCGCATCAAACAATATGCGGAAACGAACGATCCACAACCTTGCCGAAGTCTACCAAGTAGCAACAACAAATCCTTGGAGCGACCCGGCCATCACCTTCAACGCCAGCGACGAACCTAAATTCCGAACAGCCCGAGCACCAGCCGCATTGGTCCTCAGTCCAATAGTGGACGGCTTTCGACTTACCAAGGTACTCATGGATGGCGGCAGCGGATTGAACCTCATTCACGAGGAAACTCTTCAAAAAATAGAAATAGACTGGAGCTGCATTAAGCGAAGCAGCATAACCTTCAGAGGAATAATCCCTAGCCAGGAAGCACGCTGCACCAGAAAAATCACACTCGATGTGGTGTTCGGCTCACCGGACAATTACAGGTCCGAAGAAATCACGTTCCAAGTGGCCCCGCTCAGCAGCGGATACCACGCTATATTAGGACGAGAGGCGTTCACGATTTTCCAAGCCGTACCCCATTACGGGTACATGAAGCTCAAAATGCCTAGGCCCGGCGGGATAATCACTCTCGTTAGTGATCCGGACATAGCACTCCGCACCGAAAACAAAACAGCAGCATTAGCCCTGGAGGCACTATCCGAAGCCCTAGCGGCAGAGGAACTCACCGCGCTGCACGCTACGGTGCACAGAGACAACGTGATACTCGATAAGAGATCCAAGTCCACCTCCTTTAAACCAGCGGACGAAATTATAAAATTCCAGGTCCACCCAACGGACCCGACAAAGACGGCCTCCATCGGGGCACAGTTGAACCCTGATGTAGACGCCGCGCTGCGAGAATTCCTTCAGGAAAATTGGGACATTTTCGCCTGGCATCCTTCAGATATGCCAGGAATCCCTCGCAGGCTGGCAGAGCATAGCCTAAGCATCCTAAAAGGGTTCAAGCCAGTCAAACATGCTCTTCGACGATTTTCCGAACCCAAAAGACAGGCAATGGGAGAAGAACTAGTCAAACTATTGGAAGCCGGATTCATCAGAGATATCAAACATCCGGATTGGCTAGCAAACCTGGTAATGGTACCAAAGAAGGACAAATCCTGGCGCCTATGTGTCGATTTCAAAGACCTAAATAAAGCCTTCCCAAAGGACCCCTTCCCCCTCCCCCGCATCGACCAAATCATCGATGCCACTGTAGGGCACGATTCATTGTGCTTCCTGGACGCATACTCCGGCTATCATCAAATCAAGATGGCAGAAGCGGATCAAGCCGCAACGGCGTTCATTACTCCATATGGACCATTCTGCTTCAACACGATGCCCTTCGGACTTAAAAACGCCGGCGCAACATATCAGCGCATGATTCAGACATGTCTGGCTACCCATATTGGCAAAACAGTAGAGGCATACATAGACGACGTAGTCGTCAAAACCAAACACGTCGAAACTCTAGTAGATGACTTGAGGGTCACATTCGACAACCTCCGAGCATATGACATCAAGCTGAATCCGGAAAAATGTGTTTTCGGCGTACCAGCCGGAAAGCTCTTGGGCTTCATTGTATCCGGTAGAGGAATTGAAGCAAATCCGGCCAAGATCCGAGCCCTATCGCAGTTGGATATTCCAAAAAACCTCAAACAGATCCAGAAATTGACTGGATGCGTGGCGGCTCTCAGCCGCTTTATCTCCCTCCTAGGAGAAAAGGCATTGCCCCTCTATCGCCTCCTCAGGCACACCGAACACTTCGAGTGGACGGATGCTGCCACCGCCGGACTCGAGGAAATAAAGGCCATATTGGCAACGAATCCGGTCCTGGCTGCGCCCAACCTGGGCGAACCTATGTTGTTATACATCGCGGCGACACATCAAGTAGTAAGCGCGGTGCTCGTCGTAGAACGGGAGACAGAAGGGCATAAATTCCCTCTTCAAAAACCAGTGTACTACGTATCCACTGTTTTAACCCCCTGCAAGTCCCGTTACCTGCACTATCAAAAGATAGTGTATGCGGTGTTCATGGCATCCCGGAAGCTCCGACACTACTTTCAAGAGTGTTCGATAACAGTGGCCTCCGAAGTACCCCTAAATGACATTATAAATAACTGCGACGCAACGGGCAGGATTGCAAAATGGGCCATTGAGCTCTTACCATTCGACATAACTTACAAACCTCGGCGAGCTATAAAGTCGCAAGTTTTGGCTGACTTTGTCGCTGAGTGGACTGAAGCCGAACTCCCTAAAGAGTATGGCGCATACTCCAATTGGATTATGCATTTCGACGGCTCCAAAATGTTGGCCGGATTGGGGGCTGGCATCGTACTAACGTCCCCAACCGGGGACATAGTCCAATACGTACTCCAGATCATGTACACGGACTCCAACAACGCAGCCGAATACGAGGCCCTCTTACATGGCCTCCGGATGGCAATCTCCATGGGCATCCAACGCCTAGAGGTGCGCGGGGACTCAAACCTCGCAATATCCCAAGTAAATGGAGACTTTGACGCCAAGGATCCAAAAATGGCAGCCTATCGCAACGCTGTCCTTAAAATGTCAGCTCGGTTTGAAGGACTTGAATTCCACCACGTAGCCAGAGATAATAACCAAGCGGCCGACGTATTGGCACGCATCGGCGCAAAACGTGACGCTGTCCCTCCAAATATCTTCCTGGAACGGCTGTTCAAGCCATCCGTACTATGGGAAGAGGAGTCCGGAAATAACAAACCAGAGGCAGCCGCAGAACAATCTGACATAACCGGCGATCCAGCCGACTAAACAACACCCTCAGCTCACGACATAATGGCAGTAATCGCCCCATGGACAGAGCCGTTCCTAGCCTACTTGCTTAGGCAGGAACTCCCCAAAGACCATAATGAGGCCCGCTGCGTAGTCCGGCGATCTAAAGCCTACAAGGTCCATGAGGGAGAACTCTATAAGAAAAGCACAACCGGATTCCTTCAAAGGTGTATCTCCGAAGAGGAAGGGCGAGACCTTCTGGCTGAAATTCACGCCGGACTAGGCGGACACCACGCCGCAGCCCGAGCCCTTGTAGGAAAGGCATTCCGTACAGGATTTTATTGGCCGACGGCCCAGGCAGATGCTTAGGACTTAGTCCGAAGATGCGTCGGTTGTCAGCTCTTTGCTAATCAGAGCCACATGCCACCCACCGCCCTCAAAACTATACCCATTACCTGGCCGTTTGCGGTCTGGGGGCTTGACATGGTTGGACCACTTAAAGGGGGAACCCACAAGCAAAGGTACCTATTGGTCATGGTGGATAAATTCACCAAATGGATAGAGGCCAAGCCAGTTAAAACGGCAGAGTCCGGACCAGTGCTAGACTTTATATCTGGGGTAGTACACCGTTATGGTGTCCCCCACAGCATCATCACCGATAACGGCACGAACTTCACGGACGATGAGGTTAAATCATGGTGCAAAAATAGGGGCATCAAGCTCGATTACGCTTCAGACTATCTTCCTCAAACCAACGGTCAAGTGGAACGAGCAAATGGTCTAATAATGAGCGGCATCAAACCCAGACTAGTGCGGTCCCTTACGAAATCTGACACGCACTGGGTAGAGGAGCTCGACTCCGTACTCTGGGGGCTGCGGACAACGCCTAACCGTACTACCGGATTCACACCATTTTTTATGGTATACAGCGCAGAAGCAGTTTTGCCCTGCGACATAATTCACGACTCACCTCGAGTGCGCATGTACGAAGAAAGAGAAGCCGAGTTGGATCGGCAGGACAGCTTGGACGCATTGGAGGAAGAATGCGATGTTGCCAAGGCTCGTTCTGCATATTATCAGCAGCAGGCTCGAAGATACCAAAGCAGGGAAGTACGGGCCAAGACTTACAACGTTGGCGAACTGGTTCTACGCCTGCCAGACAAGAAAAAGGACAAGCTCAAGCCCAAATGGGAAGGCCCCTTCATCATCGATAAAGTCTTGACCGGCGGAGCGTACCGTCTACGAAATGTGTCGGATAACCGACTCGAGCCGAACCCATGGAACGCGGCCCGCCTCCGAAGATTCTATGCCTAGCGCCGGACTAAGAGTTCGTCCCTTCCCCCCCGTCCAATTTTTTTTTTACTTCAGCTGCCTTTTGTTTATCTTTTTCTTCTCAACCCTATTCATCAAAGCCTTAAAAGGCCTACTTGCGCATCGTTCGCAATTGATGTGCTATCCGCACTCATTATACCTGGGGGCTTCTTTACCAGAAGCTTAATTATAAGGGCTTCATGCCTAGCACATGTGTCAAGCCTCCACATGTACCTTTTACTCACCATTATATGCATCGATATGACTTAAGTTTTGGCCAAGCTGGGTTGCCTGGCTCCTGTGCTTACCCCTACGTTCCCGATTGTTCGGCTCGAGGTAAAGGGAGCACCTTTGCGATTGTTACTGTCGGGTCAGCCGGATGTGTACCTCAGACTGGGTGAAGCCGAAAGCTAGCGTTCTTAAGGGAATATTCGGTCGGTGACTTAAAAGATGGTTTTTTATCCACTTATTTATCTGCCCCCAGATGTTTTTCTGCTTTTTTTTGCAGTCCGGACATGCACTTTAGGGCATGCCACCCCCAGAGGAAAGGAACCCTTAACGGAACTATTCTCCCTGGAAGATGTTTCTTACTACCCATGTAATATAACATAACTAGTTGGGCACTTGTCTGATAAAGCACTAATGACCCCTACACCTGGTCTCCATGCATACCCCGGTTGTTTCATAACCGAGAGGGTATTCGGACACACTCCGGACTCTAGGGTCCCGAGGTCGAAGCGAAAAGGTCGGCAAAAACAAACGATCTACAATCCAGCTAGAAGGCATTTTATATGTCATTTTATAATACATTGTCAAATCGACTGATTGTATTCCTCCTCAATCCCGTCTAACAGGTTGTCTAATTTACAGTCCTGTTGGGAAAATTTAGCGGCCAACTCCACTTGGCCGTATACTAAAATCACAGGGATCTCCTTCCCATCGGGCCCCACAGGTCCGACTTCGGCCATGTGGTTGGGATCCGCCTTCTTATACCGCGTCTTTACCATGGCCCAGGCCTCCCTGGCACCTTGGCGGCAGGCCGAAATCTTCCATAAATGGAAGCGCTGCCGCACTCCCTGAAGCTTCTCCACAAGCTCCCCAAGACCCTCGGGTAAGGAGAAGGCTAGCCATAAAGCCTGGATGACGCCGCTCATTGCCTGCCGAACTCGTTCGATCAGTTGCAACAATTCGGGAAGTTGATCACCCGTTGATACGGGCATCTCCTCCGCAGGGCGACCTGTGAGCATACCTGCAGACATATTCTGTCAAATCGACTTCCTCGCCGAACTCTTCTTTTCAAAGGAGTTCGCTCAAGCACTTACTATAGATGACGCGACGAAGCCGCCGATTCTCCTTAACGGAGCCCGACAGCTCGGCCCGAACGCCTTTCAGCTCTTCTCCAAGCTGGGCATGGGCATGCTGGAGCTTGTTCCTTTCATGCTGCACCTTATGCAGCACCCTCTCGCCGGCCTTCAGCTGGCGCAGAAGTTCTTGCCTGTCCGGATCTTGTTCGGCAGCACCTGCAACGTTATTTTTTAGACTTGCGCAAAGGCCAAACGCTACTTATCTTTCTAAAATAATGCGTTACCAGGAGAGGTCCCTGTGTTTCCTCCTGCGCCAGAGAGTGCGGCCTCAAGTTGGGCCTTGCACTCCTGCAGCTCCTGAGACAGTTGGGTATTCTTCTCGGTAAGATCCTACGTTTCATATGATCCTTAAATCAGTTAATATAACTACTTTAAGTCTCGGGGGCTACTGGCATATACAACTATTAAATTCTCTTACCCATATGTCTTTTACATACTGCTCCGTGGCTCTGGTAAAACCATCTTGAGCAGCACGAAGGTGCGCGTCCCCCGCGTTAAAGACATTCAACGCCTCGGGGAGAAGCACGCGTCACGAAATACTGTCCGGCAGCGCCTGTGATTCATGGCACTCTCCACCTCAGACTTGGTGGCGGACAATCTGTCGGCATCCTCCGTCGGAGGAACGTCTGGCTCGCGCCTTGCGCACGCCTCCCCCTCCAGACCAGGTGCTGGAGCTGGCTGGTAGAGGTTGGATTGGCAACCTCCACGCCCGCAGTCCGGCGGACGCTTTTTTCCCTACAAAAGTCATGAGCACTCAAACGCTTCCTAGGAACGTTGCTCTAAATGATGAATTGTGAGCTACACCTTTGCGGCGATGTTTCAGTCCGCGCCGCGCTCCTCTTCCGCCTACTGGTCCGGACTGGCCTTTGTTGGTCAGCCACCGCGGGCTTGGCCTCTCGCCCTAGGGGCGCCTCCTGCACGGCGCCATCATATACGGTGGTCAGAAATAAGCAAGGAAGGAATGACGGTGTTAGGACTTCGGTCGCAATCACCTGGGAAGCCGGATATAGTCCGGGATAGTCGGCCGTGATGGCGACTAAGGCATTGTCCATGCTGAGCTGGTGGAACACCCCGTCGATTAGCTCCACCTTTATGTCCGGATCCTCTTCGGAGGCCGGATCCCGGGATCTCTCTGGATCCTCGGGTTGCGGAGCTGGACTTAGCATGTCCTCCACGATCCGGCGCAGTTCCTGCGTCGAAAGAAGAACACAATATAAGAAACTTAAGTTTCAAAAAGCATGGGTCGGGCACGCAGAGTGTTCGCTTACCCAAGGCCGGGGATTATTCATGGAGAACCCATTTAACGGGTTCATCCGAAGGAAATCCTCCTTCTCCCCTTTATACAGGCCGGACAGGATCGTCACCAGGCCTTCGACCGAATCCGGCCCTTTACGGCCATGACGGGTGGCATCGTCCTCCCCGTTGAAATCCCACATGGGGTGGCCCTGTATTGTAGTGGCTGCACCCCCCGCATAATGCATGTTGCCATGACTCCGATCATGGTCAACCCGGAATGGGCCAGTAACCTTATTCGGCCCATCAAATAATGGACGCTCTTGTCTTCCTCCAGTTGGGGGCTCCGCGGACGCCAACTAAGGCGTTTCTTCAGAGGAGCATTGCTGAACTCCGGGAGGCCGATCCAAACAGGGTCCGGCAGCGGAGCGTCTTCTATATAAAACCATCCTGAAGGCCAGTCTTCGGACGCCTTCTTAGGGGTTCCGGATGGATATCCGGTCCCGGCAATACGCCATATTTCGGCGCCACCCACTTGATATATGGACCCCTCGTGAGAGCGGGGTACAAGGCAGAACAACCTCTTCCACAGCGCGAAATGGGGCTCGACGCCCAGGAATAGCTCGCAAAGAGCTACGTAACCCGCAATGTGCAGGATTGAGGCAGGCATGAGGTGATGAAGCTGGAGTCCGTAGAACTCCAGGAGCCCGCGGAGGAATGGATGCACAGGAAATCCGAGCCCCCTTATCAGATAAGGGACGAAGCATACCCGCTCCCCTTTGTTGGGACTTGGGGTAACCTCCGCTTGCTTCCCACCTTTGTAGGTGGCCAGCCCGGCTCGAACCGGAACCATAAAGGCCGGAGGGAGATATCCCCCCGCTTGGAGCTTCACCAGCTCGTTGTGCGGAACAGAGCATCTCCTCCAATCTCCTGGCAAAGGCTGGGAGCGCGAGAAGAGGAGCCGCGTTAACGGTCCATGATGGAATGGGTTCTTGGTCGAAAGCGCTCCGATGAGTATTTGCGGGTGGAAGATGGCGATTTGGATCTGAATTCTTGCCTCCTTTATAGGCAGATTATTCGCACAACTAGGGGGTAAAACATAAAAGACACCCTGGCTTTTCACATTCGCGCGACGCGTGGAGGAAGGCCATTATTGGGCGTGGAAGCCAAGACGCGCAACATTGATGAGGAAGCCGGACACTGTTCGGCAGGTACGAAGAACTTGAAGGAGAACCCGCCTTGCAACGCCGAAGACTATACACACGCTGGACTTATCGTCATTGAAGCCTGGTTCGGGGGCTACTGAGGGAGTCCCGGATTAGAGGGTGTCCGGATAGCCGGACTACCATCATCGGCCGAACTATCATCATCGGCCGGACTATCATCATCATCGACCGGACTCCAAGACTATGAAGATACAAGATTGAAGACTTCGTCCCGTGTCCGGATGGGACTTTCCTTGGCGTGGAAGGCAAGCTTGGCGATACGGATACGTAGATCTCCTACTATTGTAACCGACTCTATGTAACCCTAGCCCTCTCCGGTGTCTATATAAACCGTATGGCTCTAGTCCGTAGGACACAACAACAACCATTACAATCGTACCATAGGCTTGCTTCTAGGGTTTAGCCTCCTTGATCTCGTGGTAGATCCACTCTTGTAAACATCCACAATATCAATATCAATGAAGCAGGACGTAGGGTTTTACCTCCATCAAGAGGGCCCGAACCTGGGTAAAACATCGTGTCCCTTGTCTCCTGTTACCATCCGCCTAGACGCATAGTTCGGGACCCCCTACCCGAGATCCGCCGGTTTTGACACCGACAGAGGGCTTCTACATCAACACCATAGCCCCTCCGATGAGTTGTGAGTAGTTTACCACAGACCTTCGGGTCCATAGTTATTAGCTAGATGGCTTCTTCTCTCTTTTTGGACCTCAATACCATGTTCTCCTCGATCTTCTTGGAGATCTATTCGACGTAACTCTTTTTGTGGTGTGTTTGTCGAGACCGATGAATTGTGGGTTTATGATCAATTTTATCTATAAGATATATTTGAATCTCCTCTTGAATTCTTTTATGTATGATTAAGTTATCTTTGCAAGTCTCTTCGAGTTATCAGTTTGGTTTGGCCTACTAGATTGATCTTTCTTGCAATGGGAGAAGTGCTTAGCTTTGGGTTCAATCTTGCGGTGTCCTTTCCCAGTGATAGCAGGGGCAGTAAGGCACGTATTGTATTGTTGCCATCGAGGATAAAAAGATGGGGTTTATATCATATAGCATGAGTTTATCCCTCTACATCATGTCATCTTTCTTAATGTGTTACTCTGTTCTTATGAACTTAATACTCTAGATGCATGCTGGATAGCGGTCGATGTGTGGTGTCGGGGGTTGGGTGCGACATATGCCAAAGGATGGCTTATCATGGTGGGAGCGAGTAGAACGTCGCCGGTGCCCGGAAGCGGGATGAGGCGAAGACATGCACGCCGACGGATCTTACCCAGCTTCAGGGCTCTCCGAGGAGATAACACCCCTACTGCTGCTCTGCGGGGTCTCCGCATGATCACTATGGCAAAGTGAATACATGGTTGCTCCTAGAGCTATTTTCTGGAGGTAGGAGAGGGCAAGGCTAGCTCCCTCCTTCCTATATGATCGGGTCTAATACTAAAGAAGCTATCTCCCTTGCATGGGTGCCCCGGGGGGCTTATATAGGCCTGCCCCCCCAGGGATGCAATGGTAATCCGGCTGGGCGCGGGTCCCAGCCGTTTGTCTCTCGGGCCGCCGTCTTCTCCGCCGACTGCTGGGGCCCGCCGATTGGCGGGCCCCACCGACAGGCCTGGTACTGTAGCAGTGCTTCTGATGACGCTGGCTTGGTCATGGGGTCATGGCAACAGTGCCGCCGTCTGGCGGACGATCACTGTCGCCATTCCCCGTCTTGTCTGGTTAATGGCGTGCGAGGCCTGTGGGAGGGGCCGACCTACTCCAGGGGGCCGACTCCCACGGGTCCGTCTTCGGGGCGTTCTAGCCGTCTTCTGTGCTCCCGCTGACAGGCGGGTCCCACCGTCTCTGGGCCGTACATGTTGGCCATCGTGGGCACAGTGCGCCGCCCACTAAGGCTGAGGTTAGGGCAGGCATGGCAACAGTTCCGCGCCACGATGGAGATCTCCAGCGATACGGTGCACTGTAGCCATGCCAGCCCCTCGTAAGCGGGGTAGAGACGGCCACGCAGTGACCGTACCCCGCCCTGTCCATCGTGGCGAAGGCAGGAGATGGTTGGACTCGCGGGCCGACTCCCCTCAGCCGGCTTCTCCGGGAGTCGTCAGCTAAGAGTCGGCTTCTCTGGAAGTCGTCAGCTAAGAGTCGGCTTCCCTGGAAGTCGTCAACTAAGAGTCGGCTTATCCCAAGGTCATCCTTGGGACGCGGCCGTGAGGCCGCCGACTCCCAGAAGGCGGCTCCTTATCGCAGAGTCTTGAGGGGCGCAGTCTGCCCCGATGCTTTGAAAGGTTCTGGGGCTCGGGTTAGCCTACCCGTGGCCCATTACTCTGACAGTAGTCCCCGAAGCTGGTGAGGCGCCACGGGAGATGCGTGGGGGAGCCTCAACAGTTTCATCTCTCCGGGGGTGGAATATCAGCCTCGCTCGCCGTCTTCTCCAGGCCGACTAGCTGGAGTCGGACTCGCAGAAAGCCGTCTTGCCTCTTAGAGAGTTTGAACGTCGCGGCGGGGTCCAGGCAGCGTACCTGATAAGCTTCCGGGCAGCCGCCCGTTGCGGGTCCGTCACGTGGCGCCACGTGGCGGGGTCAGTTTGCCCACCCACGCGCGCGACAGGACAGGACCTCAGGCGGGGCCCGCCACTACCGTGCCTCGGCACGCGAGCGGATTCGTTGGAGCCGTGCGACCGGTCGGGTTTCCCACGCCGTAACTCCATGCAGTTACTGCGTGTGGTAAATCATGGGGTGCATGGGGGCCGGGGCGCAGTTAATCCCACGCCCGCCCCAGCGGCTTCTCAGCCCATGAGCCTATAAGTAGGCGGGAGGAAGGGAGCGACGAAGCACGCGCGCCCATCTCCCCTACTCCCCTTGCTTTCTTCTCGCTTCTTCTTCCTCTTGCTGCCGCCGCACCGAGCCACACCACGCTTGCGATGATGAGCTCTTCCTCCGCCATCGCACCTCCTGCCGTGCGCTCCGGCGTATGGGACGGCTCCGAGGTGGACGACGACCACATCGAGTTTCTCCGTAAGACGCGCCGCCTCCTCGGCGTGGGCCTAGTGCGAGCCCGTGCCGCGCCGGAGAGGGAAATAGTGCCGGCGCCGGAGGAGGGCGAGCGGGTCGTGTTCCGCTCGCACCTTATGCGCGGCTTGGGGCTGCCGACGAGCGCCTTCTTCCGCTCCTTCTTGGAGTTCCACGGGCTCCAGCCGCACCACGTCACCCCGAACACGGTGGTGCTGCTGGCTGCCATCGCCACCCTATGCGAAGGCTTCCTTGGCGTTCTCCCCACCACAAGCTGTGGGGGGATTCTTCCAGTCCAAGCTCGGCACACACGTTGTCGGCGTGCCGGCCCAGTGTGGCGCCTTCATCGCGATGCGGAGATCGACGGCCGACAACCCATTTCCCACCATTCCACTGATCAAGTCGGTGAAAATGTGGCAGCGGTCGTACTTCTATGTGAAGAACGTCGCCCCAGATGGCGACTGGGTCAATCTGCCGGCTTACGAAGCCGGCTCTCCGGCTGGGAGGCTCCCCAGCTGGTTCCACCGAGTCAAGACGCTAACTCCCGCTGGAGCCGCTGCCGTTGCGCGACTCCAAGTGCTGACGCAGTCGGAGGGTCTGACTGGGGCTGACCTGCTGACCGCCTTCGTGGCGCGCCGAGTCCTCCCGTTCCAAGGCCGACCTCATCTGATCTGTCAGATGAGCGGCCACCGAGACCCGAGTTGGATGTGCTCCAAGGACATGCCCCACGCGGAGGTGGCGGACACGGTGAACTACATCGCGAACTGCGGTCTCGGGGCGGATTGGCAGTTCGAGAAGGAGCCGTACTCACGCGCCAACCCCCCGCGTGCAGTAAGTTATCTCTCTTTTTCTTCTGTCTTCTTTTGTAGCCGAATCCGACTTCTGATCTTTTTGGTTTTTTCTTGAGTCAGACCCCCTCATCCAGCCCTCTGCCGGCACCACGGGCCCGGCCGTCAGTTCGTCTCCGATCGGGCGGAGAGCGACGTTGACGACCCTGACTTGGGGGCGGCGGTGATGGAGGCCGACGCCGAAGGAGGCGGAGGAGGAGGAGGAGGCTTCAGGCCGTTGGCCACTTTTGCTAACTGGCCTGATGACGACGCCGAGGGGGAAGTCGTCCCGCGCCGCCAACCAAGGGTTGGCCATCCGGGCGCGGGTTCCTCCGCCGGCTTGGATGGTCAAGGCGGCGTGAAGCGGCGCCGGGCCGAGCCGAGTTTGCTCGGCGGCCAGTCGAAGAAGTTTAAGGGGGCGGCCGCCGCGACCAAGCGTGAAGAGGCGATCGCGAAGGCCAACCGCTTCCGTAAGGAAGTGAAGAAGCCGCCGCTGGTCTCCGCGTAAGTTCTTCCGTCTTGCCTTGTCTTCTACTAGTGAATTTGTCCAAATCTTTTACACGCCCTCATTGCTTCAGGGCTCCCCTCACCTTTGAGAGGGTCGCCGCCGCCTCGGTCATGGGGTCGGCAGAGACGTCCGCCACTACTCGGCGGATTGATCCCGCCGCCGACCTCCGGGAGGCGACGGAGCGGAACGCGCGAGAGAAGCGCGATGAGGACAAAGCCACCCGCCTGGAGAAGGCGGAGGCCGAGAAGGCGGCGGCCTCTGCCCAGAGAAAGCTGGATGAGGCCGAAGCCGCTGTTACGGCACGACCACTAGCTCAGGAGGCCGTGCACCACCAATCGGCGCTGCTTGTCGTTCCGCTGAACTCCGCGCCACCGCCCTCGGAGTTCACGGGGCAGACTGGGCAAGCCGGCGGCGAGAACCCTATCATGGAGAAGGAGAGCGGCGAGGCCTCCATGTCGGACACGGCCGCGCCACCTCCGCCGCCGTCTGCGAGTGCGCGAGGTAAACAGCCGGCGGGCCCGCCAGCGCCGCCGACTGCCGACGAGTCCGAGGCGAGGTTGCTCCTTCAAGTCGCCTCGCCAGCGCGCCGCCGCCTCGAGAAGGCGACTTCGGCACCACGCCCGTTGGAGACCGGCGCCGCCAGCTCGGCCATCCCAGATGCCGAGGCGACAAGTGTCGCGCCCGTTGGGTGGGTGCAAGGAGGCGGCATGGGCCCGCTGAACGAGGCGCTTCTGGATGTTCACGCAAAGCTGCGAGCCGAGGGCGACGCCATCCAGGCCTGCACCAAGGCGCATCTGGCATCGCGAGTAGCCGTCCGGGTATGCTTTATTTGACTTTGTTTTTCCTTGGGTGTAGTCCACGAGTTTCGAGCCGGCTGCTGAGAAGGCGGCCCGGAACTCCTTCTGGCGAGTTTCCTTGTCTAAAATTCTTATTTCAGGAGTATCACAACCTCCGCGCCACTGCCTTCAACAGCAATGTCGAGGAGCTGGGCAGGTGGACTGCCAACTTGTCGGAAAGCCGGAGTGAGTCCTCCTTCTTCTTCGCGGGGGCGCGCTGGCGCACCCGCGGGCTGTAGTCCCCGAGATTCGGGCCGACTGCTAAGCACTCGGGCTGGATCTTCCCAGCGACCTTCTTTGCTGATGACTTATCATCCGTTTCCTTTGTTCTTCAGGGGCCAACGCCACTCTTCAGCAGCAGCTGGACGAGGCCAACACCGCCTTGCGCGCCAAGGAGGAGGAGTGCAGCAAACTCGCCGCGGAGCGCGACCTGCTGGCCGCGCAGCTGTTGGAGCAGAGGGAGCTGCTCAAGAAGACGCAGGATGAGGCAGAGAAGAGAGAGACTGCCCTCCTGGCCGAGTTTGAGAGCGAGCGCTCCTCCTGGACCGACAAGGAGGCGCAGCTGACCTCTGGCTTCCATGAGATCGAGGACATCGTCGACGGTGAGTTTCTTGGTTTCCTTTGAGCCGCCGACTGTGGGTCGGGCCGACTCCTGATTCTAACTTGCTTCTTTTTTGTCTTGGCAGACTTCTTCCCTGGCCACTCGCAGGCGGCCACTCAAGCCATTGAGACAGATCGCGAGGCGCGGAGGGCAGATGGTGCGGAGATTGCCGCCAACGCCCCCCGGACCCTTGACGAGCATCTTCTGAGCATCGAGGCTCGTCTGCGGCCGGCCCATCGGATGTTGTGCCGGCTTCAACATGTCGGTGCCCAGGCCATTGCCGCCCTGTGGCCAGACATGCCGGTTCTGCGCACTGCCAGTCAGACTGCCGACTGGCTGGAGGTCGCAGCTGGTCATCTTGAGGCTTGGAAGGGTTCCTCGGCCCAGGCTGGAGCGCACCGGGCCTTGGAATTCGTCAAGGCATGGTATCCAAGGCTGGACCTGGACCGTCTGGCCGCGTTCCGGTCAGAGGCCCAGGCGGAGCTGGTAGCTGTGGAAGACGCCCTCGTCGCTCGTGCTGCCGCGATCGCCGACTATGCCGACACCAGCATCTTCGTCCCTGATCAGGCTGAAGACGGCAGGGAGGCGCCGCCGGAGTGGTTCGGGATGAACCCGGACTACGACGAGGACTCGGCGGAGGTGATCGGTTCCAGCGCTGAGGAGGAAGGCGAGGTGGAGGACGGAGGCGAGAAGGAGGCGCTAGAAGGTGGAGCGGGCGACCAGCCTCAGCTCGACCGTGCCTCCAGCAACGAGCCGCGCCCGACCGAGCCGGCCGCCGCTGGAGACGATCAAGCCAAGACTGTCCGGCCGATCGCCCGACGCCTGACACTGCCGTCTCCTCTGACCCTCCGAACCCGTCTGCCACCTCCTTGGCTGCCGTCTTGCCTTCATTGTATCTGCTTTAGTAGTCTTTGAAGAGCTTGTTAATTTGAACAATTCCACCCGCGGGGTGTATTTTGAACTTCTGTTTGAAGATTCGGCCAAGGGCCTATGCTATGTAAATATTTATCCGAGTTCTATCTTTCCTTGCTCATTGCTCTTTCGGCTTTTTTCTTTGCCGCCTTCCCTTAGTTGCCGCCTTGTCAGTTGGACAACCGTTCTGCGGCTGCCACTGGATCAAGTGTTTGGCTACTTTGGGGAGGCAAGTACTTGGCCATTTTTTAGAGTCTTTTTAACAAGTTGGATAGAAAGCGGCAGGCTGACTACTAAAGAGTCGGCTTTGCTAAGAGAGGCAGGAAGCCGGCTTAAGCTATGTTTATGCTTTGAGTCCTTAGCCATTTTTCATGCGGACGCCCATTCTTCCTTACTCCTGTCCACCGATCAGTCGCTCTGTGAGCTGCGGCTTCTGACAGGAGACGGCTTAGGCACCACGCACTACTTGTCCGACTGCAGGAAGCATTTCATAGCGCAAGGCGGCGAGTCCCCGGGCCAACTAGTCGAGCCCGGTGCCAAGCGGCATAACAAAGAGTAATATACTCGAAGGCATAATTCTTATCATACAGATAACAAAAGAGGGCAGTCCCCGAGCTCGTCTCGGGGGGCCCAAAGTCTTGGTACTTTAATACAAAGGGTAGTGCGATACATACGGCATCAACTGTAAAATCTTCGGAGAAGGTTTGTATTCCACGAGCGTTCTGTCTCTTTGCCGGAGTCGTCCCTCTTGCGTGCTCGGGGCTTCTGAGCGTCGATCAGGTAGTAGGAGTTGTTTCCCAGCACCTTGCTGATAATGAAGGGGCCTTCCCAAGGCGCCGCCAACTTGTGCTGGCCGGCTGTTCGCTGGATCAGCCGGAGCACAAGGTCGCCCTCTTGGAAAGATCTCAGCTTGACCTTCCGGTTGTAGTATCGGCGCAGGCTCTGCTGGTAGATGCTGGACCGGCTGAGTGCAAACAGCTGGCCCTCTTCCAGCAGATCGACACCGTCTTGACGTGCTTCTTCTGCTTCTTCCTCGGTGTACATGGTGACTCGCGGAGAGTCGAACTCTATGGCCGTCAGGATGACGGCTTCAGCACCGTAGACGAGGAAGAAGGGTGTGAAGCCGGTTGACTTGTTTGGAGTCGTGCGCAGACTCTAGAGGACGGCTGGCAACTCGTCAAGCCAACAGCCGGCCGAACGCTCCAGTGGTTCGACCAGTCGAGGCTTGATGCCAGACAGGATGAGGCCGTTTGCTCGCTCTACCTGGCCGTTTGACTGCAGATGGGCAACAGACGCTAAGTCCAGTCGGATGCCCTGAGTTGCGCAGAAACGGGCCAAGGCACCTTTGGTGAAATTTGTGCCGTTGTCGGTGATGATGCTGTGCGGTATGCCGTACCGAGTCGTGATGTCGGCGATGAAAGTCACTGCAGTCGGACCATTCAGCTTCTTGATGTGCTTTACTTCTATCCACTTGGTGAACTTGTCCACCGCGACAAGTAAGTGAGTTAGGCCGCCTCGCGCTGTTTTGAATGGTCCCACCATGTCCAGGCCCCAGACCGCAAAGGGCCAGGCGATGGGGATAGTCTTGAGTGCGGAAGCCGGGTGATGTGGCTTGGAGCGGAACATCTGGCACCCTTTGCACTTTTGGACTAATTCTTTGGCCTCTTCTAGGGCAGTTGGCCAGAAAAAACCATGTCGGAAGGCTTTGGCGGCGAGTGCTATTGAAGCCGCATGGTGGCCGCACTCGCCTTCATGGATGTCTTTGAGAATTGCTTGGCCTTGCTCTGGCTCGACGCAAGGCTGGTAGACGCCAGTGACGCTGCGCCTGACCAACTCTCTATTGACTATGGTGTAGGCTGCCGCTCGGCGTTGTACTTGCCGAGCCAAGGTTTCATCAATTGGTAGTTCTTTGCTCACCAGGAACTTGAGGATGGGTTGTGCCCATGAGGGTGCTGCTATTTCTTCGACTACCAGTACTGCGACTGGGACGAGGGCGGCTGGGCTGGGAGGCGGCAGGTTGGAGTCCGCAGCTTCTTGCTGGATTGACGAAGTCCCCAGGCCGACTGGAGCAGTCCCCGGGCCAAGTTCTGGAGTTATCGGACTGGTCACCGCAGTCCCCGGGCCGGGTTCTGAAGTCCCTGGGCCGGCTTCGACTGGAACGCTCTTGGAGTCGGATCCGACTTCTTCGGGTGCAGCCGGCACAAAGATGGAATCTGATTCTGGTGAAGGATTAATAGACGGCTTGAGGAGGCGTCGAAGGGTGACACCGGATGGTATTGCTTGGCGGGTGGAGCCAATTCGTGCCAAGGTGTCTGCTTGGTCGTTGTCATTCCTTGGCACATGGAGGAACTCGCACCCCTCGAAATATCCGCTGAGTTGCTGCACAAGGAAGCGGTAGCTCGCCATGTTTGCATCCTTGGCGTCCCAATCGCCAGATGACTGTTGGACCACTAAGTGGGAGTCGCCATAACACAGGATCCGGCGAATGCCAAGTTTTTTGGCAAGCCGGAGCCCGTGAATGAGCGCCTCGTACTCAGCGACGTTGTTGGAGGCGGCGAAGTGGATCTGCAGCATATACCTCAGCTTGTCGCCCTTGGGGGAAGTGAGGACGACGCTGGCTCCCAAGCCGGTGCGCATCTTGGAGCCGTCGAAGTGCATCCGCCAATGGGTGGAGTCGGGCGCTGGCGGTAGGTACTGGGTCTCAGCCCAGTCGACGAGGAAGTCAGCCAATGCTTGCGACTTGATGGCGGTGCTGGGCTGGTAGTAGATGGTGTAGGGAGCCAGATCGATGGCCCATTTGGCCACTCGGCCAGAAGCATCTCAGCTTCCGATGATCTCGGCTAGTGGGGCTGTGCAGACCATAGTGATTGGATGCTCCTGGAAGTAAGGCTTCAATTTCTTGGCGGCAAAGTGCACGCCGTAGCACATCTTCTGGTAGTGGGGGTAGTTCTGCTTGGAGGCCGACAGTACTTCGCTCAGGTAATATACCGGTCTCTGGACAGGTAGCGCCTTGCCTTCCTCCTTGCGCTCAACTACAATAACTGTGCTGACTACCCGACTGGTGGCGGCAATGTATAGGAGCATGGGCTCTTTAGGAGTCGGAGCCACCAGCACAGGGGGAGTAGTCAGCATTTTCCTCAACTGGAGAAAAGCTTCGTCCGCCTTGGGGTTCCACTCAAAAAGGTCATCTTCTTCATGAGATGGTATAAAGGGAGAGCCTTCTCGCCCAGCCGACTGATGAAACGGCTAATGGACGCCAAGCAGCCGGTGAACTTTTGCACGTCTAGCAGTTGGCGGGGTACCTCCATCCTCTCGATGGCCTTGATCTTTACAGGGTTGCACTCTATGCCGCGTTCAGAGACCAGAAAGCCAAGGAGTTGGCCGGATGGTACTCCGAAGACGCACTTCTCAGGGTTGAGCTTGATCTGGAATCGGCGCAGGTTCTTAAAGGTTTCCTTGAGGTCTTCCAGCAATGTTCTGCGCTTTTCCATCTTCACCACCACATCGTCCACGTAGACGTGGGCGTTTCTGCCGAGTTGCTTGAGGAGGCACTTCTGCATGCAACGCTGAAAGGTGGCGCCGGCATTCCTCAAGCCGAACGTCATGGTCAGGTAGCAGAATGCTCCAAACGGCGTGATGAAGGCAGTCTTCAGTCTGTCAGCCGGGTTCAGCTTGATCTGGTGATATCCAGAATATGCATCTAAGAAGCTCAACAGCTCACATCCGGCTGTGGAGTCTATCACTTGATCAATCCTCGGCAGGGCGAATGGGTCCTTGGGGCAAGCTTTGTTGAGGCTTGTGTAGTCGATACACATCCGCCACTGCTTGTTCTTCTTCAGCACCAGGACTGGGTTTGCTAGCCACTCTGGGAAAAACACTTCCATAATGAAGCCAGCTACCAGGAGCTGGGCTATCTCTTCTCCAACAACTCTTCTCTTCTCTTCTGACAGGCGGCGCAAGGGCTGCCTGACGGGCTTCACATCAGACTGGACATGTAACTTGTGCTCGGCGAATTCCATCGGTACACCTGGCATGTCTTTAGGGGACCATGCGAAGATGTCTCGATTCTCACGGAGGAAATCGACAAGCTCGCCTTCCTATTTGATGTCAAGGTTTGTACCCATGACAGCGTACCTCTCTGGGTGCTCCGGGTCCAAGGGTATCTTCTTTGTTTCTCTGGCCGACTTGAACGATCCTTATGCTTCCGACTCCTTGGGGTCGGGCGACATCTCGGGCTGCTTGCCGGCCAATGCCACAACCCGATCAAGAAGCCGCTTCTCAGCTGCGATCACCAAGGACTCGGCCAGCCGACTGCTTTCGGCCGCGCAAGCGGATGACTTTCTGTAGTCGCCGGCTACGGTTAGAATCCCCTTGGAACTCGGCATCTTCATCTTGAGGTAGGCGTAGTGGGGGACCGCCATGAACTTGGCCAAAGCAGGTCGGCCAAGTAACGCATGGTACGGGCTTTTGAGGTCCACCACTTCAAACCAAAATGGCTCTCGGCGGAAATGATCTTTGTCCCCAAAGAGGACGTCTATCAGGATTTTGCCGATTGGCGAGTAGGAAAGGCCAGGAACAATGCCATGGAACACAGTCCGGCTGCTCTGAAGCTGTCCTTGCTTGATTCCTAACTTCTCCATGGTATCCTTGTACAGGATGTTGATACTGCTGCCTCCGTCTATCAGCACTTGCGAGAAATGAGCGCCCCGCCTATCTGTGGCAAGTGTGGCACCTAAGACCAGGGCGTAGGAGCCCGGATTCGGCATCACCTCTGGGTGATCAGCTCTGCTCCAACTGATAGGCTTCTTGGACCAGTGCATGAACTCTGAAGTTCTTGACGCGACTGCGTTCACCTCTTGCTGCTGCTGCCGCCTGCTGCGTTGATCGCCAACCTCACTGGTGAACACCACATAGGCTCCATGCTCTTCTGGGTACTCATCTTGTATTGCGCCGACTGGCCTGACAGCCGGCTGCTGGGGCGGTGGTGGAAGCGGCAGCCCAGCAGGCGGGGGAGGGAGTAGGCCGTCTCCCTTGGTGATTCTTGTGAGCCAGTGGCATTTCCGGGTAGTGTGGTTCGACGGCTTCGCGCCGCTGTGGAACTTGCAGGGGCCATCTAGGGTTTGCTCATAGGAGAAGGCCGGCAACCAGTTGGACTTGCCGCCTTTCTGTCGCTTCGCCGGAGGCTGCTCCTCCGGCTGTTGGTCTTCGACCGTCGCAACTTGCCGGCTGCTGGAAGCCGGCTGCGGGGCTTTGCGCTTGTGGTCGCTCTGAGGTTGCCGCCGACCGGCGTCCCCAGCCGGAGTTCTGGGAGCTTGAGGGGTGACTTTGCCAGTCGCACTAACTTGAATCTCTGCCTTCATGGAGGAGTCAGCCGTGGCATATTTGTCCGCTATGATTAGCAGCTCGTCAAGGGTCTCTGGCTCGTCGTAGAGGAGCTTGTGCTTGAGGAGGGTGCCTTCTCTGCACCCGGCAGTGAAGTACTCGATAGCCTGCACCTTGTGCACGCCCTCGCAGGAGTTCCGAAGCTCGGCCCAGTGCGTGAGGTAGTCGCGAGTCGACTCGTTGGGGCCTTGCACACACAAGGAGAGTTGGCGAGGCTTGGGAGGCCGCTTGTATGTGCTCGTGAAGTTGCGGACGAAGGCTTCGGTGAAGTCGACCCAGCTGTTGATGCTGCGGGGCTTCAGGCTGTTCAACCATGTCCAGGCCGTGCCCTGGAGCATGAGTGGAACGTACTTTACGGCAACACGCTTGTTGCCGTTTGCTATGTTGACGGTCGTGGAGTAGTCAACTAGCCAGTCTTCCGGCTTCACGAAGCCGGTGTACTTGGGCGTGTCTCGGGGGAGCGTGAACCCTTTAGGGAAGGGCTCGTCTTGGATGCGGGGCCCGAAACAGGGAGGACCCAATTCGTCTTCTTCTTCCAGCCAGGGATCGGTGGAGTCGGTCGATCCGGTGGCGGGCGTCATTTTTTCAGACTCCCTCTCGGCGGCCAAGGCGGTCGCCGAGAGTCGGATGCTCAACGGGTGGCGGGGAGACTTGTCTTTCTTTGCAAGGAGGAGGAGGCAGATAGTTGTCCCGCCGCTCTACCACTTTGGGGCGGCCGTCTTGGTCGTGCTCGATGGTGATGCGAGTCCGACTGTGGCTGACAGCTGGATCCTTGTCTTTCCTTCTGCGGACACCGCTGGTTGGTGTCCGAGATGTCGCGCCTTGATCTCGGCGGGGAGGCAAGTCGTCGTTTTGTCGTTGCGGCGCCTCTGTGCGGCAGCCGCCTTCGTTCTACACGGCAGTCGCGTCGAGGAGCTGCTGAACTCGCTCCGTCATCAGGCGGCGCTCTTCACCTTCGAATTTGTCGAGCTCGTTTGTCGCCGCCTGGGCGGCACGGATGTTCTCCGCAGGCGTGGCGTACACAGGACGATTGGCCCCGAACAGGTTGGCGATGGCCGCGCCACGCTGCCGGACCGCGCCTAGGCAGCTAGGCCCAGTTGGAGCCGGCGAGCCGCCCACGGCGCGATCCATCTCACACTGGTAGGCTTCTGACAAGCGCCTCATGCTCGCCAGCTTCTTCGCGCCTTCGAGGAGCTGAAGGCGGCGTGCCTCCAGCGTCTCGGCGTCGGCGTCTCCCGGAATGGGCACGGTCAGGTCTTGCAGAGCCGCGTCGAGTGGATCACGAGCTCCTTCCCCGGAATGCTCGCCGTGATCGACGACGAGGTCCTCCATGACGGTGCTTCCACCGCTCTCCGCGCAAGGGAGCGGCTCGTCGTAGACCACCACGTTGGTGGGGAACACGTCAAGCGACACGGTATCGGAGTCGACCAGCATCGGGTCGGTGGAGCCTATGGACTCTAGGTCCCCGGCAAGCTCGCCGGTGACGTGGAGTTTGTCAAGGAGGTCCGCGAGGAGGCTCTCGGGGCCGCTCGTGCCTGCGTCGGATGAAGGCTCGTCGGAGAGGCGAACCTTGCCGACAAGTTCAGTGAGGCAGCTGGCCGCGCAGGTGATCTCAGCGCCGTGCAGCGCGTCGACGTAGACTTCGTCTGGCGTCTCGGGCTGGCTGTGCTCGCCAGGGAGGAATAGGGTTCCCGTCCAGAGCAGGTTTCTGGACGACGGTGCACCTCGCCCCATGGTGGCGCCAAATGTCGGGGCTTGGGTACGACATATGCCAAAGGATGGCTTATCATGGTGGGAGCGAGTAGAACGTCGCCGGTGCCCGAAAGCGGGATGAGGCGAAGACATGCACGCCGGTGGATCTTACCCAGCTTCAGGGCTCTCCGAGGAGATAACACCCCTACTGCTGCTCTGCGGGGTCTCCGCATGATCACTATGGCAAAGTGAATACAAGGTTGCTCCTAGAGCTGTTTTCTGGAGGTAGGAGAGGGCAAGGCTAGCTCCCTCCTTCCTATATGATCGAGTCTAATACTAAAGAAGCTATCTCCCTTGCATGGGTGCCCCAGGGGGCTTATATAGCCCTGCCCCCCCAGGGATGCAATGGTAATCCGGCTAGGCGCGGGTCCCAGCCATCTGTCTCTCAGGCCGCCGTCTTCTCCGCCGACTGCTGGGGCCCGCCGACAGGCCTGGTACTGTAGCAGTGCTTCTGATGACGCTGGCTTGGTCATGGGGTCATGGCAACAGTGCCGCCGTCTAGCAGACGATCACTGTCTCCATTCCCCGTCTTGTCTGGTTAATGGCGTGCGGGGCCCGTGGGAGGGGTCGGCCGACTCCAGGGGGCCGACTCCCACGGGTCCGTCTTCGGGGCGTTCTCGCCATCTTCTGTGCTCCCGCTGACGGGCGGGTTCCGCCGTCTCTGGGCCGTATAGGTTGGCCGTCGTGGGCACAGTGCGCCGCCCACTGAGGCTGAGGTCAGGGCAGGCATGGCAACAGTGCCACGCCACGATGGAGATCTCCAGCGATACGGCGCACTGTAGCCATGCCAGCCCCTCGTAAGCGGGGTAGAGACGGCCACGCAGTGACCGTACCCCGCCCCGTCCATCGTGGCGAAGGCAGGAGATGGTTGGAGTCGCGGGCCGACTCCCCTCAGCCGGCTTCTCCGGAAGTCGTCAGCTAAGAGTCGGCTTCTCTAGAAGTCATCAGCTAAGAGTCGGCTTCCCTGGAAGTCGTCAACTAAGAGTCGGCTTATCCCAAGGTCGTCCTTGGACGCGGCCGTGAGGGATAGTCGGCGACCTTGCCGCCGACTCGCAGAAGGCGGCTCCTTATCATAGAGTCTTGAGGGGCGCAGTCTGCCCCGATGCTTTGAAAGGTTTTGGGGCTCGGGTTAGCCTACCCGTGGCCCATTACTCCGACATGTGGAGTAATAGTAGTAGATGCAGGCAGGAGTCAGTCTACTTGTCACGGACATGATGCCTATATAGATGATCATGCCTAGATAATCTCATAATTATTCTCTTTTCTATCAATTGCTCGACAATAATTTGTTCACCCACCGTAATAATTATGCTATCTTGAGAGAACCTTCTATTGAATCCTATGTCCCCTGGGTCTATCTTTTATCATATAAGCTTTCAATCTACTCTTATTTGCATCTTTACTTTCCAATCTATATCATAAAATATCAAAATTATATTTATCTTATCATACTATCTCTATCAGATCTCACTTTTGCATGTGGCCATGAAGGGATTGACAACCCCTTTATTGCGTTGGTTGCGAGTTCTTTGTTTGTTTGTGTAGGTGCGTGGGACTTTTGAGGAGCCTCCTACTCGATTGATACCTTGGTTCTCAAAAACTGAGGGAAATACTTACGCTACTATTGTTGCATCACCCATTCCTCTTCAAGGAAAACCAACACAAGCTCAAGACGTAGCAGATACCCGCCTAAAAGTAACGCTCATGGCTCTGGAGCTGAAGGTAAAACACAAAATGACCGACGCATGCTTCGACGAGAACATGTCATTCTAGCACGAACGTCTTCCCAAGGGGAACAAGTGCCCGACCAGTTTCGAGGAGGCAAAAAAACCGTGTGTCCTCTGGATTTACCGCACGTGAAATACCATGTGTGCATGAACAATTGCATCATTTATCGGGACGAGCACGCGGAGTCTACCATATGTCCGGTGTGCAGCGTCACTCGATACAAGAAGAGGAAGGAAGCTCCTCGAAAAGTGGTGTGGTACTTTGCGATCACTCCTCGTCTGCTGCGGTATTTCGTGGACCCTAAGGTAGCAAAGTGCTATGTCTTGAGCTTGCGTTGGTTTTCCTTGAAGAGGAAAGGGTGATGCAGCACAGTAGCGTAAGTATTTCCCTCAGTTTTTGAGAACCAAGGTATCAATCCAGTAGGAGGCTCCTCAAAAGTCCCACACACCTACACAAACAAACAAAGGACTCGCAACCAACACAACAAAGGGGTTGTCAATCCCTTCACGGCCACTTGCGAAAGTGAGATCTAATAGAGATAATATGATAAGATAAATATATTTTTGGTATTTTATAATATAGATGCAAAAAGTAAAGATGCAAATAAAAGTAGATTGGAAGAAAATATGATAAGAGATAGACCCAGGGGCCATAGGTTTCACTAGAGGCTTCTCTCAAGATAGCATAAGTATTACGGTGGGTGAACAAATTACTGTTGAGCAATTGATAGAAAAGCGAATAGTTATGAGATTATCTAGGCATGATCATGTATATAGGCATCACGTCCGTAATAGGTAGACCAACTCCTGCCTGCATCTACTACTATTACTCCACACATCGACCGACTCCTGCCTGCATCAATAGTATTAAGTTCATAAAGAAGAGAGTAACGCATTAAGCAAGATGACATGATGTAGAGGGATAAACTCATGCAGTATGATATAAAACCCATCTTTTTATCCTCGATGGCAACAATAAAATATGTGCCTTGCAAACCTTTCTGTCACTGGGTAAGGACACCGCAAGATTGAACCTAAAGCTAAGCACTTCTCCCATGGCAAGAAAGATCAATCTAGCAGGCCAAGATAATTCGAAGAGACTTGCAAAGATAACTCAATCATACATAAAAGAATTCAGAGAAGATTCAAATATTATTCATAGATAAACTTGATCATAAACCCACAATTCATCGGATCTCGACAAACACACCGCAAAAAGAGTTTACATCGAATAGATCTCCACAAGAGAGGGGGAGAACATTGTATTGAGATCCAAAAAGAGAGAAGAAGCCATCTAGCTAATAACTATGGACCCGAAGGTCTGTGGTAAACTACTCACAACTCATCGGAGGGGCTATGGTGTTGATGTAGAAGCCCTCCATGGTCGATTCCCCGTCCGGCGGAGCACCGTCGAAGGCTCCAAGATGGGATCTCGCTGATACAGAAGGTTATGGCGGTGGAAATTGTGTTTCGGGTGCTCCCTGGATGTTTTCGGGGTACGTAGGCTTATATAGGAGGACGAAGTACGTTGGTGGCTGCCCGAGGGGCCCACGAGACAGGGGGCGCCCTATAGGGGGGGCGCGCCCTACCCTCTCGTGGCCGCCTCGACTGCTTCTTGACTTGCACTCCAAGTCCTCTAGATCACGTTCGTTCCAAAAATCACGCTCCCGAAGGTTTCATTCCGTTTGGACTCCGTTTGATATTCATTTTCTTCGAAATACTGAAATAGGTAAAAAAAACAGCAATACGGGCTGGGCCTCCGCTTAGTAGGTTAGTCCCAAAAAGGATATAAATGTGTAAAATAAAGCCCATAAACATCCAAAACAGGTAATATAATAGCATGGAACAATCAAAATTATAGATACATTGGAGACGTATCAAGCATCCCCAAGCTTAATTCCTACTCGTCCTCGAGTAGGTAAATCATAAAAAACAGAATTTTTGATATGGAATGCTACCTAGCATAATTCTCAATGTAATTTCTCTTTATTGTGGCATGAATGTTCAGATCCAAGTGATTCAAAATAAAAGTTCATATTGACAAAAGAAATAGTAATACTTCAAGCATACTAATAAAAGCAATCATGTCTTCTCAAAATAACATGGCTAAAGAAAGTTCATCCCTACAAAATCATATAGTTAGGCTATGCTTCATTTTCTTCACATAAAGATGTTCCCAACTTCTATACCCCCGATGACAAGCCAAGCAATTGTTTCGTACTTAAATAATCTGAAACTCTTTCAACCTTCACGCAATACATGAGAGTGAGCCATGGACATAGCACTATGGATGGAATAGAATAATGATTGGGGATTGTGTGGAGAAGACAAAAAAGGAGAAAGTCTCACATTGACGAGGATAATCAACGGTCATGGGAATGCCCATCAATTGATGTCAACATGAGGAGTAGGGATTGCCATGTAACGGATGCACTAGAGCTATAAATGAATGAAAGCTCAACAAAATAAAACTAGTGGGTGTGCATCTAACTTGCTTGCTCACGAAGACCAAGGGCATTTGAGTAAGCCCATTGTAGGAATATACAAGCCAAGTTCTATAATGAAAAATTCCCACTAGTATATGAAAGTGATAATATATGAGACTCTCTACATGAAGAACAAGGTGCTACTTTGAAGCACAATATATGAGACTCACTACATGAAGAATAAGGTGCTACTTTGAAGCACAAGTGTGGAAAAAGAGATAGTAGCATTGCCCCTTTATTTTTTTATTTTTTTTCTTTTTCTTTTTTTTTCTTTTTTTTTCTTTGGCCTTTCTTTTTTTCCTTTTTGGCCTTCCCTTTTTTCTTTTCTTTTTGGGCAATGCTCTAATAATGATGATCATCACACTTTTATTGATTACAACACATGAATTATAACTCGAAATTAGAACAAGATATGACTCTATATGAATGCCTCCGGCGGTGTATCGGGATGGTGCAATGAATCAAGAGTGACATGTATAAAAAAATTATGCATGGTGGCTTTGCCACAAATACGATGTCAACTACATGATCATGCAATGGTAATATGACAAAAGTAACGTATGTCATGATGATGATGAACAGAACGGTGGAAAATTGCATGGCAATATATCTCGGAATGGCTATGGAAATGCCATAAATAGGTAGGTATGGTGGCTGTTTTGAGGAAGATATAAGGAGGTTTATGTGTGATAGAGCGTATCATATCATGGGGTTTGGATGCACCGGCGAAGTTTGCACCAACTCTCAAGGTGAGAAAGGGCAATGCACGGTACCGAAGAGGCTAGCAATGATGGAAAGGTAAAAGTGCGTATAATCCATGGACTCAACATTAGTCATAAGAAATCATATACTTATTGCAAAAATTTAGAAGTCATCAAAAACCAAGCACTACGCGCATGCTCCTAGGGGGATAGATTGGTAGGAAAAAACCATTGCTCGTCCCCGATTGCCACTCATAAGGATGCACAAGCCAGGTACACTTCATGCTTCAAATTTGTTACACAACTTTAACTATACGTGCATGCTATGGGACTTGCTAACTTCAACACAAGCATTCTTTAAATTCATAATCACCCAACTAGCATGACTTTAATATCACTACCTCCCTATCTCAAAACAATTATCAAGTATCAAGTTGATCATAACATCCAATTCACTTCTTATGATAGTTTTTATTATACCCAACTTGGATGCTCATCATTCTAGGACCAATTTATAACCATAGCAAATACCATACTATTCTAAAAGAGTCTCAAAATAATATAAGTGAAGTATGATAGATCAACAGTTTCTTAAAAATTAATCCACGGCCTCTAAAAGATATAAGTGAAGCACTAGAGCAAAACTATCTAGCTCAAAAGATATAAGTGAAGCACATAGCATATTCTAATAAATTTCAATCAAATAGGACTCTCCCAAAAGGTGTGTTACAGAAAGGATGATTGTGGTAAACTAAAAATCAAATTCTAATATAATACACGACGCTCCAAGCAAAACACATATCATGTGGCGAATAAAAATATAGCTCCAAGTAAAGTTACCAATGAACAAAGACGAAAGAGGGGATGCCTTCCGGGGGCATCCCCAAGCTTAGGCTTTTGGCTATTCTTGAATATCTTGGGGTGCCTTGGGCATCCCCAAGCTTAGGATTTTTCCACTCCTTATTCCATAGTCCATCAAATCTTTACCCAAAACTTGAAAACTTCACAACACAAAACTCAACAGAAAATCTTATAAGCTCCGTTAGTGAATGAAAATAAAATCACCACATAAGGTACTATAATGAACTCATTCTTTATTTATATTGGTGTTAAACCTACTGTATTCCAAGTTTTCTATGGTTCATACCCTTACATACTAGCCTATATGCATCAAAATAAGCAAACAACACACGAAAAACAGAATCTGTCAAAAACAGAATAGTCTGTAGCAATCTGTAACTAACACAAACTTCCGGAACTCTAAAAATCTTACCAAAATAGGACGTACTGAAAAATTTGTTTATTGATCAGCATAAAAAAGAATCAATGCAAAATTATGTTTCTGTGATTTATTGAATTTTTTCTCGTGAGCGCAAAGTTTGTGTTTTTCAGCAGAATCAAATCAACTATCATCATAGGTTATCCTATAGGTTCTACTTGGCACAAACACTAATTAAAAGGTAAAAACACATCTAAACAGAAAGTAGATGCAAAATTTATTACTAAACAGGAACAAAAACAAAAAATATAAAGAAAATTGGGTTGCCTCCCAACTAGCACTATTGTTTAACGCCCCTAGCTAGGCATAAAAGCGAATATAAATCTAAGTATTGCCATCTTTGGCACTTGAATCATACGTAGCTCGCATGATAGATTCATAAGGTAATTTGACTTTCTTTCTTGGAAAGTGCTCCATGCCTTTCTTTAACGGAAATTGGAATCTAATATTCCCTTCCTTCATATCAGTAATCGCACCAATCGTTCTAAGGAAAGGTCTACCAAGAATAATAGGGCAAGAAAGATTGCAATCTATATCAAGGAGATAAAATCTACGGGCACCGAATTTCTATTTGCAACAATTAGAACATTATTGATTCTTCCCATTGGCTTTTTAATGGTCGAATCTGCAAGGTGCAAATTTAAAGAGCAATTATCAAGATCATGGAAACCTAGAATATCACATAACGAATCGTGGAAACACTAGCACCCAAATCACACAAAGCAAAACACTCATGATCTTTAATTTTAATCTTTATAGTAGGTTCCCACTCATCATTAAGTTTTCTAGGTATAGAAACTTCCAAATTAAGTTTTTCATCAAAAGATTGCATCAAGGCATCGACAATATGTTTGGTAAAGGCTTTATTCTGACTATAAGCCTAAGGAGAATTAACAACGGATTGCAACAAGGAAATACAACTTTCTAAAGAACAATTATCATAATCAAAATCCTTGAAAACCGAGATAGTGGGTTCAATGCTATTTAAAGTCATGACCTCTCCAATCCCACTTTTACCAAATTTAGCATCAAGATCTAAAAACTCCAAAATCTTGGGACGCCTTCTAAATAAAGTTGACTCATCTCCAGTCCCATTATTATCAAGATTCATATTGCAAAATAAACATCTAATAGGGGACACATCAATAACTTTAAGATCTTCATCATTATTTTCATGGAAACTAGAAGAACACGCCTTTATAAAGCTATTTTTCTTAGCACGCAATCTAGCTGTTCTTTCCTTGCACTTGTCAATGGAAATTCTCATTACTTTGAGAGACTCATTGATATCATGCTTAGGGGAAGAAGTTCTAAGTTTAAGAGAATCAATATCAAGCGAAAGTCTATCAACGTTCCTAGCCAAATCATCAACTTTGAGCAATTTTTCTTCAAGCAAAGCATTAAAATTCTTTTGACAAGTCATAAATTCTTTCACACTATTCTCAAAATCAGAGGGCATCTTATTAAAGTTACCATAAGAGTTATTGTACTCCATAATTATTAGAGGAATTACTAGGGAACGGTCTAGAATTAAAGTTTCCTCTATGACCATTGTTTCCAAAACTATTCCTACCAACAAAATTCACATCCATAGATTCATTATTATTCTCAATCAAAGTAGGAAAAGGCATATCATTGGGATCAAGAGGAGTATTTTTAGTAGCAAACAATTTCATAAGTTCATCCATCTTTCCACTCAAAACATTGATTTCTTCTATAGCATGCACTTTTTTACTAGAAGATCTTTCGGTGTGCCATTGAGAATAATTTGCCATAATATTATCAAGAAGTTTTGTAGCATATCCAAACATGATTTCCAAACATGCCTCCCGCGGCCGAGTCTAAGAGATTCCTAGAAGCAAAGTTCAAACCGGCATAAAATTTTTGTATGATCATCCATAAATTCAAACCATGATTAGGGCAATTGCGAATCATCAATTTCATTCTTTCCCAAGATTGGGCAACATGCTCATGATCAAGTTACTTAAAATTCATAATATCGTTCCTAAGCGAGATGATCTTAGCGGGAGGAAAATAGTTAGAGATAAAAGCATCTTTGCATTTGTTCCAAGAATCAATACTATTTCTAGGCAAAGACGAAAACCAGACTTTAGCACGATCTCTAAGTGAAAACGGAAATAACTTCAATTTAAAAATATCATTATCCGTATCTTTTTTCTTTTGCATCTCACACAAATCAACAAAATTATTTAGATGAGTAGCAGCATCTTCACTAGGAAGGCCGGAGAATTGATCTTTCATAACAAGATTCAGCAAAGCAGCATTGATTTCACAAGACTCAACATCATTAAGAGGAGCAATCGGAGTACTAAGGAAATCATTATTATTGGTATTGGAGAAATCACACAATTTGGTACTATCTTGCGCCATGGCAACAAGTAATCCAACACACAAGCAAACAGAAAAAGGCAAGCGAAAAGAGAGGAGGAAGGCAAGCGGAAAAGAGAGGAGATTGGCAAAGAGAGGGCGAATAAAACGGCAAGGGTGAAGTGGGGGAGAGGAAAACGAGAGGCAAATGGCAAATAATGTAAATGCGAGGGAGATGGGTTTGTGATGGGTACTTGGTATGTCTTGACTTGAGTGAAGACCTCCCCAGCAACGGTGCCAGAAATCCTTCTTGCTACATCTTGAGATTGTGTTGGTTTTCTTGAAGAGGAAAGGGTGATGTAGCACAATAGCGTAAGTATTTCCCTCAGTTTTTGAGAACCAAGGTATCAATCCAGTAGGAGGCTCCTCAAAAGTCCCACACACCTACACAAACAAACAAAGAACTCGCAACCAACGCAATAAAGGGGTTGTCAATCCCTTCACGGCCACTTGCGAAAGTGAGATCTAATAGAGATAATATGATAAGATAAATATATTTTTGGTATTTTATAATATAGATGCAAAAAGTAAAGATGCAAATAAAAGTAGATTGGAAGCAAATATGATAAGAGATAGACCCGGGGGCCATATAGAGGCTTCTCTCAAGATAGCATAAGTATTATGGTGGGTGAACAAATTGCTATCGAGCAATTGATAGAAAAGCAAATAGTTATGAGATTATCTAGGCATGATCATGTATATAGGCATCACGTCCGCAACAAGTAGACCAACTCCTGCCTGCATCTACTACTATTACTCCACACATCGACCGACTCCTGCCTACATCTACTACTATTACTCCACACATCGACCGACTCCTGCCTACATCTAGAGTATTAAGTTCATAAAGAACAGAGTAACGCATTAAGCAAGATGACATGATGTAGACAGATAAACTCATGCAATATGATATAAACCCCATCTTTTTATCCTCGATGGCAATAATACAATACGTGCCTTGCAACCCTTTCTGTCACCGGGTAAGGACACCGCAAGGTTGAACCCAAGGCTAAGCACTTCTCCCATGGCAAGAAAGATCAATCTAGTAGGCCAAACCAAACTGATAATTCGAATAGACTTGCAAAGATAACTCAATCATACATAAAAGAATTCAGAGAAGATTCAAATATTATTCATAGGTAAACTTGATCATAAACCCACAATTCATCGGATCTTGACAAACACACCGCAAAAAGAGTTTACATCGAATAGATCTCCACAAGAGAGGGGGAGAACATTGTATTCAGATCCAAAAAGAGAGAAGAAGCCATCTAGCTAATAACTATGGACCCGAAGGTCTGTGGTAAACTACTCACAACTCATCGGAGGGGCTATGGTGTTGACGTAGAAGCCCTCCGTGGTCGATTCCCCCTCCGGCAGAGTGCCGACGAAGGCTCCAAGATGGGATCTCGCGAATACGGAAGGTTACGGCGGTGGAAATTGTGTTTCGGGTGCTCCCTGGATGTTTTCGGGGTACGTAGGCTTATATAGGAGGAAGAAGTACGTAGGTGGCAGCCCGAGGGGCCCACGAGATAGGGGCGCGCCCTATAGGGGGGGTGCCCTACCCTCTCATGGCCGCCTCGGCTGCTTGTTGACTTGCAGTCCAAGTCCTCTGGATCACGTTCGTTCCAAATATCACGCTCCCAAAGGTTTCATTCCGTTTGGACTCCGTTTGATATTCCTTTTCTTCGAAATACTGAAATAGGCAAAAAAACAACAATACGGGCTGGGCCTCCAGTTAGTAGGTTAGTCCCAAAAATGATATAAATGTGTAAAATAAAGCCCATAAACATCCAAAACAGGTAATATAATAGCATGGAACAATCAAAAAGTATAGATACGTTGGAGACATATCACAAAGCTCCTGCGTTGGCACGCGGATAGGGAGGAGAAGAAGCGAGAAGATGACGGAAATGATCCGGAGATAAATAAAAAAGTCAAGATGCTGAGTCACCCTAAGGATGCGAGCTAGTGGCAACCGTTGAACTTCGAACACCTAGAATTTGGGAACGATCCAAGGAACATCATGCTGGGCGCGAGCACCGATGGAGTCAATCCGTTTGGCAGCTAGAGAAGCACACATACCACCTGGCATGTGTTTGTGTGGATGTACAACCTTCCCCCTGGTTGTGCATGAAGAGGAAGTACATTCACATGAGTATGCTAATTGAAGGGCTGAAACAACCAGGGAACGGAATCAATCTGTATCTAGGGCTACTGAAAGAGGAGCTAGACACGCTGTGGAAAATGCCAGCCAATACGTGGGACGCTGCAGAGAAAGAATATTTCCCTATGAGAGCCGCACTGTTCATGACTATGCATGACTATCTCGGTTACGGATATGTCGTGGAGCAGGTGGTCCATGGATTTTCTGGATGCGTCAGGTGCATGGATGACACAACGTATTGCTAGCCAGATAGAGATCCCGGGTCTTCGAAAACCATGTTCATGGACATTGAAGGTGGCTTCGCGAAGATGACTCATGGAGAAAACGCAAGGATTTGTTCGATGGTGAAACTGAACCCCGAAGACGCCCGCGTACGAGGATCGGCGAGGAAATAGACGAGTTTTTGAAAAATTGGAAAGAGTGCCCACCGTCGGGAAAGGCGCCAGAGCCGGGAAAGAAGCGAGAGGCTCCAGAGCCGCTGCTGAAGGTATGGAAAATGAGGTCTGTTTTCTGGGACTTGCCGTACTGGAAGGTCCTCCGTGTGCCTCACAGCCTTGATGTCATGCATATCACGAAGAACGTGTGCGAGAGTCTGCTTGGTACCCTGCTCAACATGCCAGAGAGGACCAAAGATGGGCCGAAAGCAAGGGCAGACTTGAAATCAATGGGCATTAGGGAGGAGCTTCACGCTAATGATGATGATGATGATGATGATGATGATGATGATGATGATGATGATGAGGCGAAGGACACGGAAAGTCGTCGCAAAGGCAAAAAGACCAAGAAGATCAGAAATGAATTCCCTCCCAAGTGCTTCACTCTAAGTCAGGAGGAGATCGAGCAGTTTTTCACCTGCCTCATAGGAGTAAAACTTCCTTACGGTTACACGGGGAAGATAAGCAGATACCTAGACTCAGCGAAGCAGTAGTTCAGCGGGATGAAGTCTCACGGCTGTCATGTGCTGATGACGCAGATACTTCTAGTTGCAATCCGTGGGATCATGGACGCGCACGTCCGTAAAACGCTTTTTGGCTTATGCAACTTTTTCGATGTCATCTCTCGGAAGTCGGTTGGCGTGAGGCAACTTAGAAGCTACAGGAAGAGATCGTGGTGATACTATGTGAGCTTGAGATGTACTTCCCGCCCGCATTCTTCGATGTTATGGTGCATCTGCTAGTCCATATCATGGAGGATATCATCCAACTCGGGCCGATGTTCCTGCACAGCATGATGTCGTTCGAAAGGATGAATGGTGTCATCAAAGGATACATTCGCAACATGTCACGTCCAGAGGGAAGCATAGCCAGGGGCTTTCTGACCGAAGAGTGCATCTCCTATTGCACGAATTATCTAGGCATCGAGAACCCTGTTGGTCTGCCCGTCAACAGGCACCTCGGCAGGCTCCCTGGATGGGGTCACCGCGAGGGTCGCCGTGAAATGCATGTCGACTTCGAGGGTCGACTCGCCGACTTTGAAAGAGCAAACCTAGTCGCACTACAACACATAGACGTGGTCGATCCTTGGGTGGTAGAGCACAAAACATTTATTGAGAAGACGTACAATGACTGAGGCCAACAGAGGACGGACGGAGATATAATCAAAGAGCACAACTCATGTTTCACGCGTTGGTTCAAGGAGAAGCTTCTGTCGTACCCTTTACATGAGGATTCTGCCGCGGAAGAAAAACTCATATTCGCCTTGTCACAGGGCGCCGAGCACAACCTGATGACCTATGAGGCGTACGATATCAATGGCTACACATTCTATACCGAGGAAAAGGACATGAAGAGCGATGGTTCTCAGAACTCCGAGGTAACGATGGAATCCTACACCGGTAACAACAAGGACAGATACTACGGAAGGATCGAGGAGATCTAGGAGCTGAGCTACGCTAGAGAGAAGGTCCCGATGTTCCGTGTCAGATGGGCCAAGAGCGTCCTAAAAGAAGACCGGTATTTCACCACCATGGTTATACCCGAAGCCAAATCCAAGACCGCAGGCGCAAACGTCACCGCGAAAAATGATCCATGGGTACTGGCTTCCCAAGTGGACCAATGCTTCTTCATTACCGACCCGTCACAGCCCAGTCGTGTTGTCGTGAGGAGAGGCAAAAGGAAGATCATCGGAATGGATGGAGTCGCCAATGAGCAAGACTTCGACAAGTACGACGACCCGAAGATGCAACATGACGACGACGATGAAGTGCCATACACCACAAGAAGAAGCAGGACCACCCTACCTAAAGGACGTCCGTTCAAGAGAAGAACTCCATTTGCGAAAAACAAGGACAAGAAGATTGTGAAAAGATAGCTAGCTAAGATCGATTGTATTTAAATTGTAGTCTTCATTTTTCGATTGTATTTCGACATATGGAAATGATATTTCTTCTGTTCTAGTCCTCATGAATATTTATTTATGTTTATTCTGGTATTGAATTTCTAACTCACAAAAAGTATTGAATTTGTTAATATTTCTTGAACTCATGAATATTTTTAAATTTCATGGGCACTTTTTGAATTCATGAATATTTTTTCAAATTTGATGATATTTTTTCATATTCATAAATGTTTTCTAAAAAATTATTAGATGCAACTAAAAATCCAAAAAAATATTTTCAAATAAGAAATTTGATGATATTTTTTCATATTCATAAATATTTTCAAATAACAAATTTGATGATATTTTTTCATATTCATAAATGTTTTCAAATTTGATCGTCATTTTTCTAAAAAATTATTAGATGCAACTAAAAATCCAAAAAAAATTACTAATGGCGCACCAGGAGAAGGTGCACCATTGCTATCAAGGTATTTATGGCGCACCCCCAGGAGGTGCACCATTGATATACCAATTTTTATTTATGTTTATTCTGGTATTTTATTTTTCAGTGTTCCTTTTCCTGCTTAAATTTGCAAACATTTTTTGAAAGTGCAAACATTTTTCTAACTCACAAAAAGTATTGAATTTGTTATATTTTTTGAACTCATGAATATTTTTAAATTTCAAAATATAAAAATTATTACATGCAACTAAAAATTATTAACAAACTCATGAATTTGTTAATATTCTTTGAACTCATGAATATTTTTAAACATTTTTTAACTCACAAAAAGTAATAACTACTTATATCGTAACATTTTAAAATTTATGGTCATTTTCTAAAATATTAATACAGGCAACTAAAAATCCAAAAAAAGTTAGTAATGGCGCACCTCTAGGGGTCAGACATCCAAAAAGAAGGTAATTGGTATACGTATGTTTATGGCGCACCCCTAAGAGGTCACCATTGCTAACCCTCCCCCCACTCCACTTGCTCCCCTCTCCCTCTGGCCTTTCTCTCTCCCTCGCCAGACATCCACGCGCCCTCCCCCGACCCACTGCGCCGCCGCCCCGACCCACTACGCCGCCGCCCCGACCCACTGCACCACCCCTAGCTTCCCTCCACTCCTCAATCGCCCTCTTGGCCTCCCTTCCTCCTCCAGATCCGCCTCCCCGAGCGCGGCCGCCGCGCGTCACCGCGGCCACCGACCGCCCCGTGCTCCATCGTCGTGCCTAGGAGCTGCGCCAGGAGCAACACCATCACCACCTTCATCGCCTACGTCCACGGATTGGAGCCGGGTCATCAAGGATCGAGCGCATCGACCTCTTTTTCCTCATCACCGACCACTGCTTCTCGGCGTCGATCCGCGCTGCCCCGACCACCCTCGGCCTCGCCGTCTCCTTCCCCAGCTCCGCGGTGAGCGTCTCCATCGATTCCCCCGCTTTTCCCCTTGTTTAGACGCCGTTTGTGCCGCCCACCACTTCCCTGCGGGCTCGTGCTCACCGCGTCGGCCGCCTCTCGCGTGGCCGTGCGCCACCCACTCGCGTAGACCCTAGAGGATGGCCCCTCGCGTAGAGCATATTGTAAATGCATATTGTAGAAGAAGTTGAATAGAAATAGTTGGTATTTGCGTTAGTTGTACAGCTGAAGAAGCTAATTTTTTGGGTTAAATGGAGTACGTGGACATAACATATGTGTGTGTCTGTCCATGAGATGAGATCAGATAAGATCTGCAGTGATGTACGTAAAGTGCAACTGATTCTGTGAACTAAATGCCACTTGCCATGCTCGACGAATATGCAAACTAATAATGTGATGTGCGGTGCCCCTTCATGCTTAAAGCAGCTGCTTTATTTCATTTCGTTTTCGAAACAGGCAGGACATGAGCCGGTTGTTGAAATTTTAGAAAGCTAGTATCTGCAAACATCACGTAGCAGCAGAATGTGAGTGGGGACTAGTTAGATTTCTTCCCTAGTGAGCTGAACTGCAATTGTAATATATAGTCATAGTCAAAAGCCAACCCAAATCATCGTGTGTTAACGACGAACATCAACATTGAAAGGTGTCACTGCTTAAAGGCTGACAAGAACTGCTGCGTACATTACATAGATGAATCAAAATGACCATACAGAGAAAGTAAATAAGTAACAAATTTCAACTGTATGTACCTTGGTTATTAGTATTAAGAAGAAGACACCAATCTTGTCCTGCTAGCTGCGTCTGATGGATTATTTAGGGTGCAGCTCCAACTGAAACTGAAACTGAAACTGACAGAAACAAATCACTACAACTAACTAGTTATGGAAGATTTTTGTATCATTTAGCATATTGTAAATGCTTTGAAATAACTGAACCAGATTCAGTTTGTATCCTACAGTAATTCAGTTTTTCAGGTTTTGTGCATAGGCTGTCTGTCTTCTAAGTTCATTCTGCAAAACAGTTCTCCAACGGTTGCCTTACCTATGACATGGAAAGGTTCAGTGCATCAACAGTGCTACTCTAGTATCTAGTTGGGGAGGGACAAATGGACAGGGCATCACTGTAGCTGTACTGCACAACAAACTATTAGTCTTAGGATTAACACTCCTCATATGAGATGGGAGGATTTTTTTTTTTTTTTTGCTTTGGAGATGATGTACTCTCAGGCTTCTGTTTTCCCTGTTGAGCTAAAAGAAAAAATCAGCATTGTCATGTGAGTTTTCTTCTGCAAACTATGGACTCTATTAGTGTAAAATGAACGATTTCCTTATGATATGATAATGATTCCTCGTCCATTCTAATTAACAAATTTAGCTAAGGACAAGCAGCATGATGAGGTTTAGCTATTATAGCCTTTTATCATGCGAAGATAAACATTAGTCTATCAAAATAGTACTTATATCCCTTTTTCAGATCTTCATTGCATAAGCTCGCTAATTTTTTGTTCAGAGTATTCCTTTTTACATCATTCCTTCTAGTTATGACCTCCAAATGTGTGCTTGCTGTGATGGCTTACATACTCTACAGATTATCTTGAAATATGGAACTTAAAAATGCTACATGTCTCTGATCTGTTATATATATTCTGCATCGCTAATCCAGTAATCCGGATAAAATGCATAGTAGTTAGTTAATTTTGCTTGAAAACTTCTGACTGATGGAAATGTTGGTCCAATGGTTGTGTATGCATGATGTTTTACATATATAGCAGTCAGATGATGTGTGCCCACTGCTAATTATAGTACACAATACAAAACACTAGTATTTGTGGCAGCTGACTTGTGTGAGGAAAGTGTCTTCACAAGGAAAATGTGGCAGCTGACTTGTGTGAGAACTGAGCCCAGCAGATTGTGTTTCTGTCACTTTGTACATGCTATAAAAACTGTATTCACTGCTGCTGCTGTACTACTTGTGATGCTGCTGCTGCTGTACTACTTGTGATGCTGCTGTTGTACTACTTGGGAATTTTGTCAACTTGTGATGCTCTTGTGATCTTCTGAAATGACCCCTTTCTCCTGAAATGTTGATTAATTTCCATTTCGGTTGAGAATGGGGCACTCCTAGGTCAAGAAAATTAGCAAAGGTCATGCCCAATTTTCTTGACCTAGAAGGTGCTCGATTCTCAACCGAAACAAAAAAAATTTCACGCTTTAGTGGTTGGATTAGTTTAGTATTTTTTCACACACTCACACACCCTTGCTTGCCATGTGTGTGAGAGAGATAGTGAGAGGAGACAAGAAGAAGGGGGTTAGGAAGATGCTGCCTGCTCATCAAAGCTAACCATCTCCCCCTTTTCACCCCTTTCCGTTTGTCTTTTGTGGGTTGCAAGGAAACTACTGTCTTAGCTAGCTTACCTTGTGCACAAATCCACTGCCACTGCCCTGATTAAATTATCTTAGACCTTGAGAAAGTGGACTTGGACCTTAGCAACAACACACTAACATGTTCCATCCCAAAACACCTAGGCAATATCACAAACATCTCTCAATTGTTCCTTGACAATAACCAACTTTTTGGCGACATTCCTCGAGAATTAGGTTATTTGGTCAACTTAGAGATCTTGTTCCTTGATAATAACCAACTTTTTGACCAAACTTTTTTCCTATTTAGAGCGAACATGGCCCACAACAATGAGGCCGGTGGTTCGGGCAAGCAATTCTGGGAGCTGTCCCAGGAGATGGAGGAAGAACCTCACCGCTATGAGGACGCCGCAGAAGACACCGATCCCGACTACACAGCCCCTAGTGGCATCAGGGATGACACCACTCATGGTGCCGCCGAGGATGCCACCACTGATGATGGCAGCGCACGCACAGATGGCAGCCAACCACAGAGGCAACGGAAGGACCGGCGCCCGAACGTGCTCGGCACCGTCAAGCAGGAATTTACTGAAGTGTCCTCCAGTGGGCATCCAATGGTGCCCAAAGAATTAGTCAGTGGGTACTCGGGACAACACGGGTGCATTCTCCGGAGCACCGTCTTGATCAACACCGAGAACCTAAGGCATCATGACCGAGGGAATTTGCGCAACCTCCTCTTTACGAAGTTGCACGAACGATACAAGTTCCCCGATGACTTTGCAAATACACGCCTCTCAGGGAATAAAGTGAACAGTGCCGCCCTCATGAAGATGAGCACGGCCCTGGCTACTTGGAGAGCCGCGGTGAGGAGAAGGATTCTAAGAGGTGATAATTATGAGAAGATCAAGGAGACAAATCCTTCGATCAGCGAAGCTGACTACCGGGAGTTCAAGATCAAGTGCGAGAGCAACGCAACTGCGGAATCAAGTCGGTGGGGGAAAGATATGCGGGACTTGAACTTAGGGGTCCACAAACTCGGTCCCGGTGGTTACATAGTGGTGGAAACTATATGGGACAAGGAGGACGCGGAGCGTGCCGAGCAAGGCCTACCGCCCTTCTTTGATAAATACCGTGACAAGCAGACCAGGAACTATGTCAGGGCCTAGTACAAGGTGGACCCGGTAACAAAGGAGCTTACCACGGATCCGAAGACCAAGGCGCTTGAGCTTGTTCTGGTAAGGAATACACCCCCGCGTAATTAGCTCCATATGGTTGCATTCTAATTAATGAAGCCAAATTTCTAAATGGTTCACGTTCCTTCCGCAGGACACTGCAAGCAGTAGCGCGGGGTCGTCTCAGAGCTCCCCTTGGGTTACCACTTTAAATAGGGCATTGAACGTAATGAAACACAAGGATAAGTTCAGTAAGCCGTCGTCAGCTGGTCGTGTGGCTGTCAAAGGCTTGTCCACGAAATGGTCGGAACACTATAACGCTGGGCGAAAGGAGAGAAAGACCAGCTTGGAAAGCCAGGAGCACGAGGTTCAAGAACTCAAGGCACAAGTGGCGCGGATTCCGGAGATGGTCCAAGCGCAAGTGTGAGACCAACTAGGAGCGACGATCACCGCCATTGTGCCTACCTTGATTGAGGGGCTGCAGGCGTGGATTGCGTACAGCCAACAGGGGCCACCCCCGATTCCCAGCTTCACGGCCAGCAACTCGCACAACGCGCCGGCGGTGCCATTGGTATCTCCGGCGGAGGCGGTATTGGTGTCTTCGGCGCCGGCGCAGGCATTGGAGCTTAATGCACCCGGGTGTGGGAAGAATACGCCGGCCGACACCTTGGCAACAAGAGGCCCCTCTGTCACTTGCACGCCCGCCGTTGGCAGTGCCTCGACATTATCCAAGCTCGACGCCATCACGGTAACTAAGCCTCTTGGCCGATGTCTTCATCTCCTTGCCTTTGTCTGGGCATCCCTGACACCCTACATGTTTTCGCAGGGCGCCACTGACGTTCCATGCACTCTCCTGCACTTCATGGGCGGCGAGTTGATCGATGTCGCCAAGGCCAGAACCGTTCAACCGGGAAACCCCGTGTTCCACGGTAATCCGATGCCACCCACCGTGTATAGGGTTCAACTGGTTCGGGTGCTGCCGGGCTGCGACGACTTGTTACCAACGTTTCGACCCGCTGGGTCGACGAAGATGATGTGATGACCTTCAGCGCCTGCTTAAGCTAGCCCCTGCTTTGGCCAAAGAGCCAGATTTGTTTGGGGGCGGGGGACACCACCCCAAAGACAACACCGCAAGTCGTGCCGGAGCCAAGCCATGGCAAGACCGCCACAACGCTACCGGACATGCCGGACATGCATATGGCACAGGATCCGGACATGAATATGGCACAGGATCCGGACGACGACGACGGTACATTTACCAACGTTGATAAGTACTTCAACGAACATGGGTATGGTGACGAATTCTTGGTGCCTCGTTCTCAAGAAACCAACCCTGCAAAAGATGATCGCGATCTAGCTGGTACCACGGAGAAACCCAATTGCAATAGGCGTCGTCTGGCGTTCAGTTCTCAGGAGACGCCTCCAGCTGCCGCCTTCACCGAGCCTCAGATAGCCGAGGTGCGAAATATTATCAGCCCCAACACACTCAAGAAGGCGGTCTCTAAGCAGAACTCGATCCCATTACAGCAGAAGAAGAAGGGACGGAAAAGACAGAATAACAAGGGTGCGAGCCAGCCGGCACCGAGTACGATCCATGCTCAGGACGGACCACCTTCACCTAAGGATATCTCGAGGAGGGTGCATGTGGCGGGTAGGCCGATGCTACCGACTAATCTGCTCAATGCTGCAACCGGTGCTATGCGGAGTCTGCATGACAGTGTTCTTTGTTTGGAGAAGCGACGTCTCTCCAAGAAATGATGTGGCATACCCGGTTTTTGTGGCCAAGGTGCCAGAGGGCAAGGGCTTTATCGATAGCACCATCGGGGGTATGATCGTCCTGCGGTTTGATGACATCTTTGCTATGTTTAACCTTCATCCGCTGCACTACACCTTCATTCGGCTATTTTCGCTAAGTATGGAGATGCGGATCATTAGAGACAAGACCCTAGACATCGTGATAGTCGACCCCTTCTACATGTGTGCCAAGATCTTGGGCAGCACTAGGGACCGGCAAGTCGCGAGGTCATACCTCGAAGGTGTCATTCAGGCAAACCCAGATAAGGATAACTTCCTCGTGCCTTACTTTCCTGAGTAAGTCATCCCCTCACCGCCGCGTAACATATGATTTCTTAGATTTTGATCGTTCTTTTTTTCCTAACATTCCGTGTTTTGTGCAGTGATACACATTGCACACCCATCCTCTTAAGCCCAAAATATTCCATGGCCAGTATTTCGACTTGGACCGTCAGTCGAAGAAAGACTACACAAATATCAAGAAAGTTCTTGATGAAGCTCTTCCCGGCTACGCCAGATCTGGAGGCACCTTCAGCGGGCCAATTCGTAGGTACGGCAAGCACGTGTTCACCTACAATACGACGTTCCCCTGCATCAAGCAGTCGCCTGGAGGTCAGAAGGATGCCTACTACGCCCTCCATCACATGCGGGTGATCGTACGGGACCATAATCACCTTCTGCTACCAAATAATCTCAAAGATTGGGCCGCACGCTTGTCGGCAATCCAGGACGCGGACATCAGACAAGAATTCTTTTGCATCCAGTCGGAGTTTGCGGAAATCATCCATCAATATGTCCTTCGTACCTCGGGGCAGTTCTACCTCAGATATCAACCGTCCAACAGTGAGATATAAACAACGCTACAAATGCAGGCTGACAACGACCGCGATTTCATGACCATCACGATAGACGGCGGCTTCATCCACGCTCCGGTCCCTGTGTCGAGTCGAAAGTAGTGATGCTATGTAGTTCTGAAATATCGATTAGCTCATGTTGTAATTAAACTTTAATGAACTTGTATGTCTCTTTAGTTTGTACAGTCGTTCAACTTATATGTAATCGATGCTATTTATTAGTAGGACCATGAATCATGCTATTAATGTGTTGCTTTTCTCTTTCGATCCTTTTGTTGCATACTTATATATTGCTTATGTATTGTGTGTGAATTGCTACTAACGTTTTGTTTATCTAGTGCATAGAGATGCCGTGTATGTCGTGTACAAGGGTAAGGTTCTCGGAGTCTACGACGACTGGGAGGAGTGTCGGAGACAGGTTCACCGTTTGAGCGGCAACAGTTACAAAGGATACACCACTAGGGCGGAGGCGGAAGCTAGATACGCGCGCTATCTAGCGGGATAGAGGAGGGAGCGTTGGAGGACCCAGATGAAGACCAGTTTCATCGCGATGATGCTCATCGTGATGACCGCAGCTCTCTTCTATGTGATGGTAGTTTAGATGATCGATATCGACTTGTAATGTGAGGACAAACTCGCTACTCGCGGTCTCGAGACTTGTAATGTTCTAACTTTGTTCGGTATTTTGGATTCGGAGACTAATATGATGAATTGTATTCGGAGACTAATCTTCTATTGTATTCGATAAATCTGCTGTTTATATGTTGTGATGTCTACATTCTATGCAGTAATGTATTTTGTAACCTGTGCAAATATCAGAAAAGAAAAAAAATAATTCCTGATATCATAGTAGTGGCGCACCACATTGCACTTTAGTGGTGCACTGTAATAAACACACCAGTAGCGCATTATCTAGAAGTGTGTCATTAGTAACCCAGAGCACAAGGTAAATATGCCCCCCTGGGAGGCATAGTAATGGCGCACTAGTGGACATAGTAATGGCGCACAGTGTGGTGCGCCACTATCATCTGGGACACTTGTGGCGCACCAGAGGTGCGTCATTACTATTTGTTACTAGTGGTGTGTTGATAGTGGCGCACCTGTAGTGCGCCATTAATAGCAAAAACAGGTGCGCGACTAACAACCCTTTTTCTAGTAGTGACGTCGTCAATCTCTACTCGAAGAAATACTTCAAATACTTCAGTAAAGAGGATGCAATTGGACTGGAGCAACGATGTTGTCACTCCTTCACCCGCATGAACATTACCAATAATGTTTTTTGACAGCGCCTTGAGTCGCCCATTGAAAATGATGGGATCGAAGAACATACTTGGGCCAGGGATGATCCACTAAAAGTGCAGGCCGTCGAATCATTATATCTTCACCATGGTGTCGATGAAAGATTTCCTACACAAAAAATCAGACCAACAAAAAAGTTTTGACACAACAACAGAAGCTCATCAGATCTACGAGGACAGAAAACTCTCTAATCTTATGGCACCGTCAAAAGAACGGGAGGAAATTCATTCTTACAAAACTATAATGATCACTAGACGATGACGAAGGACATAGAGGTCTTGAAGATCCGAGGTCCCCCACTTCTCAGTGCCAAGATGGCAGCCGGAGATGAGGGCACCTAAATTTCTTAGATGACGACGACGGCACGAGAAACCCTAACAATCCCGAATCCTACAGCTATTCGGTACGCGGCGCATACCGCCAACCGAAACGGGCTGACCCATTTAGTAATGTAGCACTAGTCTTGGTCTTCTTGTTTTTTATTCTGACATGTTTTGTTTCTATCCATTTTTAGGATGTTTTTAGTCTTTTTCTTTTAATTTTTATTTCTCGTTATTTTTTCTATTTTGAATTTATATTTTTGATTTTGAAATTGCGAACTGTTTTTCTTAATATTGTGAACTTTTCCACAAAAACAAATTCATAAACTTTTTCAAATTTGTGAACTTTTTTCTCAAATTCGTGAATTTTTTATGTGAACATTTGTTTACAAAATCATGAACTTTGTTCCTCAAATTTGTGATTTTTTTCAAATTCATGAATATTTTTAAATACACGATTTTCTCAAATTCCTTAACTTTTATCAGACTGGTGAACACTTTTTGAAAACGTCAACGGTCAATTCAACAGTGAACGGTTCAAGTTAAAGGTCAACAAGTCTAGTTTAGTTTGATGAAGAGGGGACCCCAGAGGCGCAATGGGCCCTGCCAGTTTAGAGCTTTGATGTGTGCCCGCGTATGTTTCGTTGGCTGCTAGGGTTGTTTTCCTGTCTGTGGCCTTTTTGACGAGTACATGGAAATCCGTTGGTGCTCCCGGAGCACAGGAGCATGCGTGAAAATATTTTTCAAAATGTCAAATAAATTTCAACAAAAAATTTATGTGTTCTCTGTCACATCCAAACGCTACATAGAAATTCGTAGGCAAAAAGATTAAATATTTTGGCATGTGCGGAAAAATAAAATAAACACCAAATGTTACCTCAAAATGTCATCATATTTTTTTTCTCACGGTGAAACACCGGTGCTCCGTTTCGCACTGGAGCACCGGAGCACAAAGATGGTACAAAGCTTATGGTACATTAGTGTACAACTTGCAGTGAGGAGAAAATGTTAGTTATGTCAAAACTACATCATTACTTAAAAAAGAGAAAAAAAATAGCGCGCTATAGCGTTCATGTTTTGAGCCATGTCTCGCTAAATAAATCAATGTACATTGTCTTCTTAATAGCACAATATAGCATGCTAATAGTGTATTTTAAGGGCCATACTATTTGTCATAGCACCCTTTTTTTATTACCAAAGAGCGGACCCCACCATAGATAGAGTGTCTCTTACATACACCTCAGCACATTATCAAACATATTTGACATACTACGAAGAAGGATATAAATTAGAGGCCACGATGGGCAAATTTACAATAAAAAATTAGATCCTTGATCGGCTCGTCATATTTCTATTCCGGAAAGAAGGTTGATCTTCAACATCTGTATCACTGTGATGCACACAAGCATATCCACTTAATAAAACTTGAAGATGGATAAGAAGACCGCAACCGGTCGATACCAGAAATAAATGACTACAAAAGTAGTGGGGGTAACATAAGAGGTATCATGCACTTGGGACTCGCAAACATGCTTATGTGGCAAATAATTAAAGAAGAGAGAGACTTATAGTAACATATGTAGATACTGTATCATAATAAATGATATGCTACTATGTGTCATGCATGAAAATAAATAAGACCACCTATGAGACTGATCTATAATACTATGCACTATGGATGTAGTATCATACATTAGTATCATATGCATGATACTAGTATATGATACTCCTCATTATGACCAGTCTTAGTGACTTACTAGCTAAATTGATTGAACGAATCATGTGCCACCGTCTCTAAATGACAACGCCCAAAGGCTATGTGCTCTGTAGCTTCCACACCATAAAGTAATGAGCATACGCGGATTGACATGGTAGCCTTGAAAACAACCTGCAAACATTTGAAGGTTTGTCCTGTTAAAATAATATCATTGCGGCAATTAAAAATTGACCAAAGTAAGGCACAAAATCTCACAAGAAAGTGTCCCTTTATATTGGGGTGAATGTCGGCTAACCAGTTTCTCAATAAATTCAATATACTAGTCGGTGGTGGCAGAGTAAAGACTATATGAAATAAAAAAAAGGCAAAATGACATGAGGTAAAAAGATGTTGAATTGTTTCCTCCTCATCACAAAAATAACAGTTTTTGCACCCGTGCCAATTACATTTAGCCAGATTATCTTTAGTGGGTATTACCCTGCAATCTTTCCCAAATATGTTCTGAGCCGAAAACATGTGTTAATTAAATCTGCATACATGGACTTGACAATGCAAACGTCATTAGAATTTAACAAGCATCAAAATACATCAAGACTTGTGTTAGGTTGACCGACATCAACCTTCGCACTAAATGCAGCCACAATGTCGATGAAACTGAATATTTTGAGGGCTCACCCCAACTACTAATGCCTTCCCCTGCACAACATTATAAAAACTCGGGTATTGAAGAAGAGTCAACTGAGTGTCCCTTAGTCAGATATCTTCACATAAGCTAGTAGGCTTTCCATTAGCAATATTCAAAGAACCTCTATTGAAAAAAACAAGATCTGACCTTCATCAAACACTACCAAAATGGTGAGCCATTAGGTCTCCGCTCCATTTGTGCCAGCGTTTTGGAATGAAGCTATTTGTTACGAAGTAGCTCATGCCAAACACCATATGTGTTAAGTGTTTTACATCCTTACTAGTTACAATTGCAAGGTTATCCCTTATCAAAGTTACTTTTTTAGTACATTGATATCACAAGAATATCTTAACTTTTAAAAGAATATGCAGTTCCACAAATTGCTTATTCTTTAACGGAGATGTGATGGCGTCCGTTGGGTAATCATTACACTTGTGTAATACCACTAAGGAAATCATTCAAATATAAATTGGTAGGTTTGCCCCATGAAATAGGTTTTCTCTTTTTTTTCACTTCTTTTTCACTTTGTTTTTGCACTTTTTTCCCACTTTTGTTTTGCTTCGCAAATTTTTTTTTCCGGAAAAATCTACAAATAATCTAGAAACTGCCTAGCCATAATTTTCTAGACTTAGTTTTTTTTAAAAAACTGGAACTATTTTTCTTCTGCGGGTAGCACGACAATTCGGGAGTCCTACTCTGTCACGACTCGGAGTATGGCGTGATCCCAAAATCCAAAACAGAGTAACAAGATACTGCACTCGGACTAGACTGGTGGCGGAGATGAATATGGTGAAACTCAGACTAGTGGCGGAGATGAATCTGGTGGAATTCGGACTGGTGGCAGATATATGTTGCAGGTGGACTCGGATTGGCGTGATGGCGGCGGATATGTGGTGGCGTATATGGACTCGGTTTGGCAATGAATATGTGATGGTGGTATATGGCAGCGGCTATGATGATGATGCGGTCGTGATATATGGCAGCGGTGACGTGACAACCTGTGAACAGAACTCGAAACTCTAAAGGACTAGACGCTAAGACCAGCAACTTGACATGACGATGCAACCGCAAATTCAACAAAGCAAAACACTAAAAAGATTATGCAAAGGCTCATATTGGTTCAGATATGAGGAACTAACCCTAATTTTTTTTGCTTTTTCATGGACTGTAGGTATGAAGAACAGTCTCGATCTAAACTATGAAAAACTGTAAAATCCAACCGAGCAACCTGGAAATCTCATACCACTTGATAGAGGCAAAGGTTTCCCGTCTTTCGATGAGATGGTGGCTATCGTTTTGGTGGAAGTTGACTTTGACGATCCGACTACGAACGTGTGAGGACGTCACGCCTTAGCAATCGCTAAACTAACTACGAGAGGTTATTGACCACGCCGGAGCACGATCAACCTGACCACAAGGGTCTATTTCCTGCAAGCAAACGAAGAACAAGCAAGAAACTAAGATTGCAATCTTGATATTGCGAATAACAGAGGAAAGCTTTATTAATGAAGGTGGGCTTCTGTGATGCCTTTGTCTGGTCGTTGAACACAAACGAAGTACGCGAAGTTGCAGCTATGGTAAACTTTAATATAAACAAAACCCTAAGTCTAAAGATGCCATAAGGGCTGTATATATGGAGGAAGAGGGGGAAATTTCGTGGCCCTTGGGGAAGGGGTCCGAAACCAACCATATCTCTTGTTTCCCCACACATACGGACTCTAAAAACAGCCTATACTCAAGTATTTCGAAAATACATGGGCATGGCCCAATAATAAGGTGACGCAGCACCTAGAATAGCCTCTGGACGAAAGTTATGAAGTAGCATCTTGTATATTTCGTCCAAGGCTTCATGCACTCATTATGGTGGCTTCAACGTCCTGAAATCATCACTTGTAACTCTGTTCTTGTTTCCCTTGCGCATGCCATCATCTCCATGCTTGTTCTTGCTCCAATGTTCATCCTTCTCCAAGCTAGGCCCTTCATTTGTAAGCAAAACAAATGTATCCAATTTAGGCAGCATCATATTCTCATGAACATTAGAATCATTACCAAGAAACGAAAGTACCTGGTAATTTTGTTGGCGTACGCGAGCTCTAGTAATTGGTCTAGTATGTATAACAGCAGGGGCTGTGGGTGTAATAGTGGTATTGATATCCTCATCATA
>NC_041389.1:623287227-623288335 GCF_002162155.2 Triticum dicoccoides
CAACATGTATATTCACCAGTTAATCTAGTTTGTCAATTTTATAACATCCATGCAACCTACACTCTAATAGGTAAAGATATGTCCTAATCCCACCCGAATATATGTATATTGGGTTCGTTTTCCCATGCTCTGCTCCGGATTCGACACAAAATTTCGGCAGCACCTCCTCGCTATTCTCCTGATACACGTCTTGACAATAAACAAAGAGGATGTGTACCCGGAGAACAACAGAGAGGCACTGGTGAAATTATGCGTCAGATCCGGAGCAGAGCATATGGGAAACCGAACCCAATCTACACATACTCAGGCTGTCAATGGATAACATTGGACAATTCAAAAGAATCACGATTATAAATATGCAAATGCATGCATATTTATAACTGTAACCCTTTCGAATGGGAGACACATACTGATGATTGAACACACCCGGAGCTAGCAGGTTTCATCGGCACGAAAACCGGAACAAAGCAAATAATGAAGGGGGAGGAGGAGATATCATTTGTGCTCACCCACGAACGTAGGGGCAGAGCTCATCGAACACCAGACCCTCGCATCTACGAAACAACTGCACATTTAAATCCAAAGATGAGTAACATAACATTATTGCTTTTTTCGTCAACGTAACAAAATATTTATAATAGGATGCCACCGCCAAGTTGTAAAAAAAGATTCGTGCTGCTCGTTCCCCGCAACAACCCCTAAACTAAAGAGTTATCATTTAGGATTTCGTCGACGCTGACGCACCCCTAACCTATATAGATGTCATTCAGGGTTCCGTCAACGTCTTCTTCTTCTTCCTCTTTTCCTCTTCTTCCTTATTTTCCTTTTTCCTCTTCTTCTTCTCCTCTTCTCCTCCTCCTCCTCCTCCTCTTCTTCTTCTTCTTCTTCTTCTTCTTCTTCTTCTTCTTCCTCTTCTTCTTCTACTTATTCTTATTTTCTTTTTTCCCATCTTTCTTCTTTGTTCTTCTAATTATGTAAATCTAAACTAAACCTAAACCTACCTAAACCTAAATAGCAAAGAACATAAAAAAATAGAGAAAAGGAGCTCACCTTGGAGGGGAGGAGGGGGCCGGTGGAGGAGGGGGTGGTGGAGGAGGGCCGCCGCAGG
>NC_041389.1:623289006-623308801 GCF_002162155.2 Triticum dicoccoides
TAAGGGGCGGTGGGGGCGGGGGCGGCGGCCGGCGGGTCCGGTGGGGGTCGGGGGAGGAGAGAAAGGCGGAGAGAGAGAAGAGAGAAAGAGAGGTGTGGGGATGGGAGAGGTGTGGGGGTTGACCGTTAGCCGTTAGGTAGTGATTTCTTTGACGTCTTCTAGCTGACGGCAAAGAGGTGGGGATGGGCCGTTATAGTGTACTGCCCGGCGTTGGCCTCCACTGGATCAGGTTCTAAAGAGGTTGTCATCCTCCTCACAACTAAAACTGCCAGCGGAATCGTTCAAAATGCCAACTCCTCGCAGCCAACGTTCGCTAGTTAGAGGGTCCTTAAAAGATAGTCGTAATATTAAAAATTACCAAGTTTATTAAATAAACAAAAATGTTAACGCCCACATGTGTGGGCGTTTGCACATCGCCCACACGCCTCCATCACCACTCATTTTGCCACCTACGAATAGATGACATCAGTAGATTTTTTTTTTTTTTGGTTTTCGGCTTAAAAATGTTGTATCTCCTAAATAAAAAGCGAACTAAAAATCCGTTTTCACTATTAAATCCGTCTCGACGAGATCTTCAAAACTAGACCCCATGTTGATATGTTTCGACAATTTTTTTTGCCAGAAGTTGCCACGATGTTTACACTGCAGTTGCCATAGGGCTTAAACTAAAGTTGCCATGTGACAATTTTAGTTTGTAGATCATGGCAATTTTAGTATTTTGATGATGACAACTCCAGTACTTTGACCATGAAAATTATTTTTTGTATGAACCATGGCAATTTTACGTGCATGTATCATGGCAATTTTAGTTTATGATTCATGGCAAGTCTAGTTTCTTAATTCCCCGTTTTATAAATGTCAAAATTTACTTTTAAATGTAGAAGAAAATAGCTGAAACATATCATGGCAACTTCAGTGTAAACATCATGGCAATTCATATGCAATAGACATGGCAACTTTTAATTCAATTTTTTTTCATCAAAACATATCAACATGGGATCTAGTTTCGAAGATCTCATCGCGAGGGATTTAATGGTGAAAACGGATTTTTAATCGGATTTTTCGTTTAAGAGATAAAACATTTTAAAAACTGAAAATCTAAAAAGATTCCTGCATGCATGCATGCGATGACGTGGCAATCTGTTTACATTAGAGACGTGTGGTGCGTCTCCCTTCCTGCCACACGTGTGGCAGTTAGTGCGATCCTAAATAAAAAGAAATTATTTTGTAAAAGAGTAAGGAAAATAAGATGAATCTCTGAGCCTGGTTCATTCCTGTTTTCTCAAACAAAGTCTGAATTATTCTCAACAGAAGTTCGGAATGTGCGGATGCCTTGAGATGCGACATGCCTGGACGACGACGACGGGCTATTATTACTGGCGTCGGCCGGGGGTTGTCCCTAAGGGGATCCCGCACGAGTGACTGACCAGGGGAGGGAAGAGCTTGCCGACCGCAGAGTCGGGAAAGAGATCGCGGAGGCACCTGTCGCCGACCCTCTGCAGCACGCTGCAGCACGCCAGGCTCACGTGGCCGGCGAGCTCCGGGGATACAAGCCACTCGAGGATGTCGACTGCGCAGCTCTTCGCCTGCAGCACCACCTTCCAGCAGTCAGCCGCGGCCTCGGCCACCTCGCCCTCGCCCGGGAACGGGAGAGCCGGCACGTCCGTCGCGGGAGCCGACGGCACGGTAGTACTAGTTGTGGTAGCCGGCGGGATGGATATCGCCATCGTTGGAGTGGACGTGAGGATGAGGAGCTGCGCCGCGAGGAGGGTGAAGGTGCCGACCGTGATCTTGCCTGCCATTGCTACGTATGTTTGCTCAACGTCAGCTGCACTTTGTGCTTCTGCGCGATGTGGATCGAACAATGGCGTGCGCCTGGTCCGGTGTGGAGATGGCCGGGTCCAAGGAGATGCTCGAGCGTTATATAACAGTCGTCAAGCGTAATTGCATTGGAGTTTCTCAGATTGAGTTAATTTGATAATAATGGATTACGCTAGCAGTACCGTACCGAGTCAACAATAGGTTGTATAGCTAATTATCGTTATGTAACCTCAATTACAGACCTAGTGCAGGAGTTTCGCGTCCAGCGGTTTTCGTCTTCTCAGGCAACGTCAACGTTTACCAGAAGGAAGGTGCTTTGGAGCACATGAATGGAGATGAGTCTTTACAATCGGGAGAGCATAGGATATGTCCCCGTCCAACGAGTCACATCGGCCTTGCCCTCGCCGGTCGTGGCGAACTACTTTATTCGTCTCATAAAGAAAATATTGCTATTGTGCTTGCTATGAGGGATCTGGTCATGGTGGGTGCTGGCCTTCTTCCTCTCTGGTGGGAGTTTTGGTGACAGTGGGCGGGTCGTGAAGTGTAACCAAGGTGTGCTGTACAGGGACTAGTGGAGTGTTTGTAACTCTGTACTACCTCTGTTTCTAAATATAAAATGTTTTGGAAGTGTAAATTGGACTGTCAAATGTCTTATATATTTTCCGATAAAGTTGGATTTTATTGGCACACACACCCGGCCTGTGCATGGTTAGGATGCACACAATCAACATCTAACACACGCACAAAAACAAACCAACAAATAGCAAAGTCATGACCAAAGCTATGCGTAGGCGAGAAAAGAAAACAAAAGCGACCAGCTCTGCAATGGGCAAACTACGGCAATGACCATATAGACACCAACCATCTCATGATAACACATTGACAATGAGATTTTTTTTAACAGCAAGGACTTTCAACAGGGACTGTTCATAGTTGCATGCAAAGCAAAAACTCTGAATTAGGAGGTAAATTAGTTTTTCAAATGAGGTTCCAAAGGTCCCTGGTCCATTCACGATGTCACTCTATTGGAAAGAATCCAAAAAAGTTACATTCTCGTGTGGCACCAATTTATAAGCACTTCGAAGTCCAAACTTTAAAAAAACTCAATTATTCTCATAGTGCCATGAAGCAAAATCATCGCCCACGATGTTAGGAACACGTAGGCCCAACACAACCTCAACATCGTGAGGATAAAAACTATATCTAACCACATCCAAATTCCCTCTCCTAGTGTTGGGGACAAGGAGATCGCACACCCACTTAGTCTTGATATATTCCTCTTACCAGAAATTTTTAGCTCAGACATCCTTGGAACCCAATTGTCCCACCAAACATTGGCATTCTTCCCATCATACAATGTCCAAATAATTCCTTTTTTCCATTGTTTCAAATCATTCACAATGCCACGATGGTGATGAACAACGCGGGAAAGAAGTGTCGAAAAATGACCATTTGCAATATATTTCCTTGAGTGGTCGCATGAAAAGTCATAAAGTAACATAGTGAAGAATGACCATTTGGGTAATATCTTTCCTTGCAACGCGCGAAAGAAGTGTCCAAAAAATGATCATAAAGCGACAGGACATATAAAAATCCACATCGCGCAAGTTGGGAGGGCTTGAAGGGAACCCTTTGGAACATGGTGGTAATTACACATGATAACTGATTTTATTTGAAAAAAGTTCAGAAAAAGTCAAAATCTTCTAAAACTTTTTCCCAACAAATTTTAGCTGTCGTTTCTGTCGTACAAAAATATTCTCCAAAAAAATCTGACAAAAATGAAAAATTGTCAGAGAATATAGCGTGAAAAATACCTCGTTTATTGTGACAAATTTGTTTTTTTACGTCCACAGCAACATGAAAGTCGTTTCTTCGCGAAAGATTTTATACGAGTGCAACGATAAATCTACTTTGTTCGCAATTTTTTAGATATTTTTGAGTTTCTTACAATTAGTATTTTTTTCTAAAAAATCGGATGTACTTTTTCCCAAGAGCCATAAGTTCTTGTCTGGGCTTGAAGCATGTATTTCATCAAAACCCTCTTTGGCCGCACCAGGAAGATACCTCTCCATCCAATCTAATTAATAGGCGCTTCATATATTTTTTTTATACATTGAAATTTCTCAGACTTCATGCGCTCATTAGGAGCTGGGTGTCCCAAATATTTGTCCTCAAAACTATCATCAACCACCGCAAGAATCACCATGGCGCCCACTTGGTCCTCAATACTGCACTTTTTGCCAAACATAACAGTGCACAGAACGGACTCACCCTTTTGGAAGGGGTTAATGAAGACAAAAATAACTTTCTTTCAGCGGGTGAAGTTTCTAATTGGTAGTGGTATCACTACTAGATTATGGGAGGATACATGGCTAGAAGAGACACCTCTGGCTTTACAATACCATTTCCTACATAATATTGTGCAACGTAAGGAGGATTATGTTGCCACAGTATTAAACTCGGTACCACTTAATATCCAATTTAGAAGATCCCTTGTAGGGGAACGTTGGAATGCTTGGTTACACCTGGTTGATGGATGTTCAACTCTCAGACTAGGCGGATAAGAATAGCTGGAAGTTAACCACGAATGGATTATTCTCTGTGAAATCGATGTATTTGGACTTAATTGATTCCGGGCCATTGTCGAGTGATAATTGCATCAAGTTTACCTACTGTTATTTATAATATTTTTATGCATAATAATGCCTTTTGGAGTAATTCTAATGCATTTTCTCGCATAATATGCAAGGTTCACACAAAGAGGGAGAATTCCGGCAGCTGGAAATCTAAACCTGAAAAAACTACGTCAGGCCACCTATTCTGCACAACTCCAAATGAGCTGAAACTTCAGGAAGAATTTTTATGGAATAAATAAAAAATAATGGAGCAAATAACTATCGGAGGGGGCCACCTGTTGAGCACAAGACACCAGGGCGCGCCAGGCCCCCCAGGCGCAGCCTGGTGGGTTGTGCTCAGCCCAGCCCACCTCCGGTGCCCATCTTCTGCTATATAAGTCATTTTGACCTAGAAAAAAATAAGGGGAGGATTTTCGGGACGGAGCGCTGCCGTCTCGAGGCGGAACTTGGGCAGGAGCACTTTTACCGTCCGATGGAGCGATTCTGCCAGGGGAACTACCCTACTGGAGGGGAAAATCATCGTCATCATCATCACCAACAACTCCCCCATTTTGGGGAGGGCAATCTCCATCAATATCTTCAGCAACACCATCTCCTCTCAAACCCTAGTTCATCTCTTGTGTTCAATCTTTGTACCGAAACTATAGATTGATGCTTGTGGGTGACTAGTAGTGTTGATTACATCTTGTAGTTGATTACTATATGGTTTATTTGTTGGAACATTATATGTTCAGATCCATTATGCTATTTAATACCCCTATGATCTTGAGCATGATTATCATTTGTGAGTAGTTACTTTTGTTCTTAAGGTCACGGGAGAAATCTTGTTGCAAGTAATCATGTGAATTTTATATGTGTTTGATATTTTGATGGTATGTATGTTGTGATTCCCTTAGTGGTGCCATGTGAACGTCGACTACATGACACTCCATCATATTTGGGCCTAAGGGGATGCACTTTGGAGTAGTTATTAGATGATAGGTTGCGAGAGTGATAGAAGCTTAAACCCTAGTTTATGCGTTATTCCGTAAGGGACTGATTTGGATCCAAAAGTTTAATGCTATGCTTAGAATTTATTCTTAATACTTTTCTCGTAGTTGCGGATGCTTGACGGGGTTAATCAGAAGTAGGAGGTTAGTTGAAGTAAGAACAACACCTAAGCACCGGTCCACCCACATATCAAATCATCAAAGTAGCGAACACAAATCAAACCAACATGATGAAAGTGACTAGATGAAATTCCCGTGTGCCCTCAAGAACACTTTGCTTATCATAAGAGACTGTTTTGGCTTGTCCTTTGCCTCAAAAGGATTGGGCTATCTTGCTGCACTTTCGTTACCATTAAAGTTACTTGCTCGTTACAAATTATCTTGCTATCAAACTACTCGTTACTTATAATTTCAGTGCTTGCAGACATTACCTTACTGAAAACCGCTTGTCATTTTCTTCTGCTCCTCATTGGGTTCGACACTCTTACTTATCGAAAGGACTACGATTGATCCCCTATACTTTTGGGTCATCATCGAGGTATTTGCACAAATGTAAGATTAAATTTCCACTCCGCATCAAGATCTTTATGTGGTTCATCCACAAAGGAGTCATCTTGATCAAAGATAATCTGATGAAAAGGAATTGGGTTGGTAACCTCAGGTGTTGTTTTTGTGATCAAAATGAAACGATGAATCACTTCTTTCTTGAGTGTCCACTTGCAAAATTGTTATGGCGATCAATTCATATAGCTTTTAACATTCATCCTCCAATAAGCATAAACATGTTATTTGGGACGTGTCTTAATGGAGTAGACATACACATAGCTAAACTTATTTGGATAGGGATATGTGCATTATTCTGGGCTATATGAAACACTAGAAATGATATGATTTTTAATGGGGCAAAATTCACTAATTTTTTGCAGGTTATCTACAGAGCTACAACCTGGATCTGTATGTGGTCGTTACTCACTCATGCGGACTACATGGAGCTTATGGTTATTGGGTGCAACTGCTGGGAGATGGTAGCACGGGTTATCTTCAACCGATTTGAATGGCGAGCTAATAATAGGTTAGGTGTGCAGGTATCGTAGCCTGTTCTTTATCGCCGGATGTGGCGTTTTCTTGCCGGTTGTGGCGCTTTACAGACTTATTTTCCCTTTTTTGCTCAGATTTTGAGCTTCCTTGGATTGTAAGACTTTGTTACGCTTTCAAATAATATGACTGCATGCATCGACTGATGCAGAGGCCGGAGGTAATCCTCCTTTTCTAAAAAAAATGATCAATAGAAGCTTTAAAATACATTGGAATCATCTGCAAAAGGCAAGTGTGAAACCTTGGATGCTTGTGTAAAAATTATAAATTCCGAGACTATACCTTTTGAAATGGCATCGTGTAAAACAAGCAAGAGCATCATTTACTAGTAAAAACTGATAAGACCAGAGAGGATGACCTTGTCTAATACCACGAGACAATAAGAACATTCAAGAAGTTGCCGACTACATCTTAGAGAATATGTCGCGGATGTAACACACTCGATCTTCCACTTAATCCATATATTCGAGAAACTAGATGCAACAAATATACCCTTCAAGAAGTACCAATCAACCCCGTCATGCGCCTTAGCCATATCTAGTTTGTACGCACAAACTCGGCCATGTATCATTCAGAAAATTCATAGAATGCAAGCACTCGGATGCAACAAGAGCATTATCGGTAATCAAACTTCTAGGAATGAGTGCACTTTAAGTCGAAGAAACCATACCGTCTAGCATAGGCCACAATCTAGTGACCAGGCATTTACAGATAATTTTGTAGATCACATACACAGACTGGCAGGGTAAAAACACTTCCGCCTTTGTTCATGCACATGATTGGTCGCGGAACTAGTTGCTTATGATTTTTTGAATTATGTGTATGTAACTTGAAAGTGGCCCGAGATCAACTCAACACCACTTCAAACCGAGATTGACTTCTAGCTTAAGTTACCGACTCGTTTGCAATCTTAAACTTAGATGTTGGATGTTAGACCATGGTTTGGGCACCTACAGGAAAAAAGGATACCGGGCGGTATCCGTGATTATCGCCACCCCTCGGTAACTGGGCATCCCGAGCAACAAAAATTGAATTTAAAAAAATGAATTTGAATGCTGAAACTGTAGGCTAAGTATTGTATCATCTCTCTACAAACGTGCTACCATGTGGTGCTGTAGTGGTGAAGCTTGATGCTTTGCAACATCAGGTCAGGTGTTCAACTCAGGCGTTCGAGTTCCTAGTCCTCAATTTATTGCAAATTTCTAGTATTAAGTTGACGAAATGTGAAGAAGGAAAGCTGCGTGACTGGTTATTGAACCTGTTACCTACTACAGTACACTAGGCACACAAAAGTTCAGCTACCACTGTGCTAGAGAGTTAATTGTGACCACATTGAGTTCAACACCTATCTATTATGTTCTTGAAAATTTTGAATTCAAAATCTCACGGTATTCCCGGTAGCCATGAATTCTGGTTCCCCTCAATAGAAAACCTTAGATTGGTACCCAAAAGCTTAGTTTAGGCTAAACTTTATTACTTATTGATACACACCTTATCTATTCAACATGTAACTTTAACTATAGTTTTTAATAATCAAGAAATACATAATGATAGAATTAAATATTAAAATCAAATATATTTCTTATGTTATGTTAACACCGACCATGAAAAATATAGTTTAGTTGAATCCAAAAAATATTTATGAAGAGTGTGACATAGTTTTTCTTTTCTTTAAAGGACATTATCTCTTTTTATTTTGGTTTCGGTTTAACCAAATTTCCCATATTAAAGAAAAATGAGAAGAATAAGCAAGCACATAAGTTTTCATAAATCAATTTGTGCCATTTAAATGAATTGCAAATATATATTGCCATTCATGTTTATTATAAATTTTCTTCGAAAAAATCTAGAGTATGGAAAATATCTATGAACTATTTGCCCTAGAACTATTATATTGATATTTTACAGGTTTTCCGTCGCCAAGCATATCTTCCATGCATGTTCTTAGGTTCAACAAATAATTTTCAGCTAATGCGGCCATTGTACTTGGTCTTGAATTAGCATAATTCAACTCAATCCAACATGAAATGCGTATATTCATTGCTTTGGTATGAAGTCTGCATAAAAATGCTTGCTTTGTACTTGATAAACATTATCACTTGTAACATATACAGAAGGAAAATTTTCAAATCCTTGTTTTTCTTTTAAGTTTGACCTACACTATGCATAACAGTTTGTAAGTCAATCCTAAAGTTACAGTTTTCAACGGACTTTTCACCCGATGATAACAGTGGTACAAGGGGAAGTGTGTGGAATTCTTAGTCAAGTCGATATCACGTCATGAGACTAGGGGGCCTTGGATACAAATCACAAAGGCACAATTTACCCAGGTTTGCCCACCAATGAGGGCAAAATTTCTACTTCTTACATTGCGCTTTCCTTACATATGTGAGAATACAAGAGATTACAATGTCAGAGAAAGGACTTGACAAGTAGTGATAGTCGGTGAGTCCTGATGATGGTGGAGATTCGAGTGTTAAGTGATGGAATCCTTTTATGGTATTGCTATATGGTGAGGTATAGGTCCCCCTCTATGATGTCCCTGGTACCCCTTGTATAACATAGGTTAAAGAATGCTTCCATGTCGGTGTGTGGGGCGTGCGCAGATAGGAGTCAAACCTCATGTTGGTTTATAACAAGATTAGGTCTTTTTTCCTTATTTGTAGAGAGTTTCTTGGTTCATTGTACACCGTATAATGGTAACCTCCCCCCGAGGGGGTGGCGATCCTTTTGGTGTCGGTGGGGTGTGGGCTTTGAGGGGCCCACTTTGATGTCGAAAGGAGGTACAAGTCGATAAGTGATTTGACTTATCATTGACACTACCGACTTGCACATCTGACCTCATCAATTGTTTATGCATCGAACTTTTTATCTAGAGAATGAGACATAGATACACAATATCTATGTATTTATTGACCATATTATGATAGATTACAATATCTTCAATGCATACAAATTAGGGGCAAATAATGAAAGATCCTATGTCGTGGAATTGTCACGTCAGATGTCCTAGTGAAAGAACTTAGTCGTGGAGCCATCACAACTAGGAAGCTTAAAGGGGTTAATTGGGACAAAGGACGCGATGTTTATACTGGTTCGGCCCCTTATGGTGAAGGTAAAAGCCTACGATCCAGTTTTGAGTGGGATTGCTTATGACTCGATAAGTAGGGAGCGGAATCGCTTGACCTAGCTCTCGATCTGATGTTACTTTCCCTGAACCGCCGTCGAGTCGTCCCTTTATATACAGAGGTCGATGCCCAGCGGCTCACAGTGTCCCGGCCGGCTCATAAATAGTGTCCTTATCGGTCTCTTAACTATTCTTGCCTTACAATACAAGTCACGTACATATGGCGGTTTATCACTACGGGCCTTAAGTCGACTCTGGACTTTGGGCCCTTAACTAAACCGCCATCTTCAACCTTGGTCTTGGGCATCAAGAATACTTGTAGGTATAACCCGGCCCCTCCTGGGCGGGTCATACCAATAGTTATATCCCCAACATTAGGCCCTAGATTGATTTGGACTGGTTCATGTCAATCTTCAACACTTAAGAAAAAATCTTCTGCTCTTTACTTATGAAATTTTCGTAACCCGCCATGACGTCATCCTCTAGATTGGTGGTAACCCGCCATGATGTCACCTGCCATAAATGCACGTTTTGTTCAATGTATGCCAACGGATCTTTATCTTGATGACCATCCTGAAAATCGAGGCGTCCTTGTAGTTGGATAACTTATGTTTTCAGCCTCCTCGTTTTTCGCGCTCTTTTTGTGGTCCTTCCTTATAAATAGACCCGACCAGGTCTTTCTTCATTCTTCCCCTTCCTCGTCTTCTTCCTCTCGCCCCTACTGTCACTCGAGCTCCGCCGCCGCCGCAGCGCACCTTCGTCTGCGTCGACTTTGGCCGTTGCCTCAACCTGAATCCGTCCAGAGAACAACGGCGCCCCTCCGCAACAGATCTACCATTGTAAGTTTTCCCCTTTCCGCATCTTAGATCCATGCTAGGGTTAGCGAGTTCCTCTGTACAATTCGTAGTTCATCTCAGTTCTTCGTGTTTCTTCTGCCGTGGTTTCTTTTGATCTAACAATAGCATAGATCTCATGCGGTAGCTGTTTCGCATCCATTTTAGGCACTACCAGATCCTCTTTCTTTGTAAAGAATCCTCATTAGAACGCATGAACTCCTCTGTACCATGTTTTTAGGTCTAGAAATTTTTCTTTTCTGAACAACCATTTGATCCAAAATAATAGGTGCAGTTTGTGAAACTTGTTTATGCAACACTTAGGAAAGAATATGTACTTGTTAGATCCATCTAGCCATGGCGACTCTTATCACCGGCTTTAAAGAAGCAACACTCAATTGATAACCTTGACCACCCATGGCGGTTTAAATAGCTTTAACGGCTTATAGAGCCTATGGCGGCTTAAATAATCTTGACATAATTATCCTTATACCATTAGGCCCCTTCATAAGCCGCCATCTTGAATATGCACCGTAATGTTTTTTCCTCTGTGGCTTAAATTTGAACCGGTACTTTTTACTCGGTCTTAGGATTTCATCACAATGGCACCAAAAGCACCCACTTCCTGCAACTGGGTCAAATCCATTGTCACAGACAGCACACTTGACAACTTTGTGAAGACCGACTATCTACCGAAGAAGGAAATCATGTCCTATCGTGCTCCTAACCCGGAGGAGGAATTTCCTCAGCCCAAAACAGGAGAGGTTATTGTTTTCACGGATCACATGAACCGGGGTTTCTCTCCACCCGGCTCAAAATTCTTCAGAGATGTGTTGCACTTCTTTGACCTTCGTCCATAAGACATCAGACCCAATTCCGTGTCTAACATCTTCAACTTCCAAGTATTCCGTGAAGTATATCTTGGAGAAGAACCCAACATTTTACTCTTCAGAGAGCTATTCTACTTGAACCGCCAGAATGAGTGCGCCAGTGGCCAGAGCTTAGAACTTGGTGGTGTCTCGATCCAGCGTCGTAGGGACGTAATCTTTCCTTATGCCAACCCACCGAGTCATCCCAAAGACTGGAATCAGACATGGTTTTACTGCCAAGACACCTCTCCGGCTGGTGAGAACCCTCTGCCCGGTTTTCGTGCTTTAAGTCTTGGGCCCAACCACCAGCTTCCTAACAAGATTACAGCCGCCGAACGCAAAACACTCGCCCCCACTTTAGCTAAGATCAAAGCTCTTCTGGGGAACGGGTTAACTGGCATCGACTTAGTACGGGTTTGGCTCGCCTGGCGGGTCATTCCATTGAGCCGCCGCCCCGGCTTGATGTGCACCTACACATGCAAAAAGGATGACCCTCTGCGGCACAGCCCTGAAGACTTACCTAAAGATGTCATCAATGATATGACGAAGTCCCTTTTGAATGAGAGCCTAGCAGATTGTTGTAAGGTGGGCCTAGCCCCCTTCTGCGAAGCTAACCCGGCTCCAAAGGTAAGCCGCCGATATGAACAAATTACTTTGATTTTCCGATGTTTCACCCATACTCATACGTCTGCTAACTCTCAAAGGCGGGTGATAAATTCTGGAAGGTCAAATATGACCATGAGGCTGCAACGAAAACCAGGAAGGAGAAGAAAGCCGCCAGGAAAGAGGCTGCCAAGAAGAAGGGAAAGAAAGCCACCGCCTCTGACTTGCTTCGGCTAGAAGATTCTTCTGAGTTGGAGGTAGCCCTTGACTTCTTGGCTCCTTTTTTAACCATCTTATTGATACTGATTATCAGCAGGAGGACACATGAGCAAGCCATAACAAGGATGAAGAGGTAACTATCATTTCCTCCGACTTCGAGCCTTTGCCAAGACAGAAAATCCGCAGAGTAACCCAGAAAGTAAGATTTTCACATCCCTTAGCTTATCAAGATCCTCAATTTCTTTTGAAGTGATAGATTCATGAGAGCCGGAGGCAGTCCCGGACTAACAAGGATGTGAAACTCTCCTCCGGCTTGCCAAACACCCCAAAGAAGCGCCGGAACGAGGTCACCTCTGATTTAAATCTCTTTTATCCTTTGGCAGGTCTCACTCGTCAACCACTCAATTCTTCTGACTCGGATTATCAGGAAACTTCCCCTTCCTCCGGCGACTCAATGCAGTCCAATCTACCGACTTTCAAGACCGCACCAGGGTAATGATAACCTGCTTATCCTGTATTCATTTCAATTCATTGCATTTGCACTAACCTTTTGATTTTATGCAGTGGACAAGCCAAGCCCAGCAAAAGGGTCAAGAAGAACAAGACGGCTGAAGACACGGCCGTGACCGAGCCAGTACTTGGAACAGCCGTGCCTGAATCGTCAACTCAAGAGCCGCCACCTGAACCGGCTCAAGATATACCAACTCCAATTGCTGACCCGCCTGCTGAGCGAGCCGCTGATGGCTCAGAAAACTCGGAAGCTCCTAGCCCGGTCAGGACGGAAGATCCTCAAAATACTGATGTCGAGATCACCAGAACCGGCTTTGTTGAGCCGGGAAGGCCAACCGTGCTAGCCAAGTTCTCCACCAAGGAAGAGCTTCTGGAACACCGCCGGGTCAAACTTGATGTCACTGACTATACTCACCTGAGTATTGAAGAGGTCTTTTCTGGCTATATGAGTCAAGTGCACAGCAGCCGTGAAATTGAAATTAACATGGTGAAGCAGATGCACCAGAAATTTGAGGTACAACCCTTTCTCTGTACTTACTTATCTTCAATATGCCAGCCCCCAAGTCTATTGCTTATGATGAATACGCTGTATACTTTAGAAACAAATTTAGTGACATTAGTAACATATATGGACAAGATATGTAAGAAATCCGGCTTACTCCGTAGTCCCCAACGGGCGTCTTAACCAGTATGGTTGAACCGGTCCTTCATATGGTTGTATTGAATAAAACATTTGAAACTTTTAAACGGCAATATGCATTAGCCCCCAAGTGCCAAGTACTCTTGCTTGCAAAGTGCTTGGGACTTACTGTCATGAACTGCCACGTTAAGTAAAATTCTTCGATAGACATTATCCCCCAAGTGCCAAGTTTTGTTGCTTGCAAAAGGCTTGGGACTTAATATTGCATCATGTTTGTCCTGATTCTTGACCCGGTATTTGAATAGGCCGCCATGAGTCAACTTGAATCAGAAGTGTCTGATCTGAAGAACCGCCTTGAGGCCCAAGAGACGGAAACCCAAAGAGCTGACTCCAAGTTTAAATTCAGAGTTCTGAACAAGAAAAGCTGAAGAAAGAATTTGAAATGGAGAAAAAGGCCTGGGCTGACAAAAAAATTGCGTTTATTAATCGAGCTGAGAAAGGAGAGGCGGCTGTTGAAGAAGCAACCGGTGAATTATCCGGGTTAAAACGCCATGTCTCTCAGATGGTCTTAGCGATCTTTGGTAAGTTGCCCTGCAAGTGTTAAATTCTTGAACCTTTCAAGTGATCATACAAATTGGAACCGACTCACCTGACAATGTTTATGCAGGCCCCAGGAGTTCAAATCTGAACCAAGATATGCTGATCAAGCTGAAGGCGGTTTATACGCTGGTGGAACAATTGTACACCGGATCTCAGCGTGCCTTAGCCATAGTGGCTTTGTCAAATGAAGTGCCTACCCTCTTGGCGGATGTACTAAAGAAGATTTATGTGCTACCCCAACAGTTCCGCTGCGAGAGCCAGAGCGGTGAATGTTTTAAGCCAGGCCAAAGCTTGGCTACCAGAGTTAGACCCGGCCGACATCTCTATTGGTTATCCAAGCCTGTAGGAGGATGGTACTTCTTTTGAACAGGAAGAATTTGCCACTTGTGTGAAGGAGGTACACCCCGTGGCCACCCTGATAGCTGACGAAGTGGATCTCACCAAGTGCCAGGCGGTTATGACGCAGAGAACCGGAGAATTCCAACGCCTCACTATAAAGTGACCAGTCTGATCCCCCCACTCTGTAGGCATACCTTCGCCCCTGAAGTTGACCCAGCCGGACTTGTTGATGATGAATCTGAATTTGAAGCTTTGCACAACATTGACTGGTCATCATCAACTTTCCAGGAAAGGGAACAACGCGCAGAAGCGGAGAGGGCTAACCCGGACGCTTCAAGACAACATGAGAGTTAATCTGCCGTGGCGGCTCATTCCTGTGGTGTGCTGAAAAACAATATGAATCATTTGGACTCGGGGAGTCATGTAACAGAACAGAAATAACTTTGATTTGGCCATGCCATCATGTATGTTTTTGGTGCTTAGTACTAGTAAGCCACCATGTTATATCCACCTGTGTTATACTTTTCATCTGTTTATCTTATGCTTTGACCAAGTCTTCTAACTATCCTGCACATAGAAATAGATCACAAGATCCCTTGGCAGCTTAACCGTAAGGCGGGTCATAATAACTTGATATTTTTAAAATAGAAAAAGAATCACAGATAAGCCTGTTATAACATATAATGTTGAAACACAACTATAATCTTATACCTATGACCTTTTTGAATTTGCACTGCCGGCTTATATGACTCGGACAGTAAGAGTGATAACCCAATCTTCGGAAACCAATATTTCCAAAGGTATAATGATTCTCATATACTGGCGACTTATCAACCAATATCAAGCCGGGTTTAAAATTAACCACACTTGTACTTTTTAAACCTCAAAAAAGTCTCAAGTCAAATAAAGGCTGCTTTCAAAGAAAACTTAAACCAAATAGGGTATAGAAAAGTTAAGGCTTCTGATTTGAATACGATCAGTAAACCATTCAAGGGGTTAAGCTAAGATTCGAATACGATCATGTAGCCCCCAGTGGCTTTGGCGTTGCGCCGATCAAGAGGGTACCGACAGCTATGTTCTCTTTTGTTCGAATACGACCTATGTTTGAACATGAAGCCCCCTAATGACCTTGAGATTTTTTTAACGACTTTGATTCGAATACGATCAAAGTTGGTTCCCAAAAGGGGTTGAGCTATGATTCGAATATGATCAAGAAGCCCCCAGTGAGCTCGACGGTGTGCCAATCAAAAGGGTACCGACAACTATGTTCTCTTTGGTTCGAATACGACCTATGTTTGAACAGGAAGCCCCCTATTGATCATAAGGTTTAACGGCTAGATTCGAATACGATCATAAGCCGGATCAAACGGGTCAAGCTAGATTCGAATACGATCAGCCCCCAAGTGATCATGTGAGATGACAATGATAATAACAATGACATGTTACCTTTGAGGATGAAAAAAGGACAGAGGTCCTACTTTATTATTTATCATAATATATACATCGTCAAAATATGTACATCGTGAGAGCCGGTGGCTCAAGTGTAGTAAGGCCGAAGATGAGCGATATTCCACGGCCGGCGGGTCTCCTCCTCCGACTTACGTGAGTCTTTGTGCTCTCGAACATCGATAAGGCAGTATGACCCGTTGTTCAAGTTCTTGCTGACCACAAAGGGCCCTTCCCAAGGTGGGGATAACTTGTGTGCGTCAGTTTGATCCTGGATGAGCCGGAGCACCAAATCACCTTCTTGAAAGGTTCTGGACTTAACCCGACGGCTGTGATAGCGGCGCGGGTCCTGTTGGTAAATCACCGAGCGAGCTGCTGCCAAGTCACGCTTTTCATCTAACAGGTCAAGGGCATCCTGACGCGCCTGTTCATTGTCCGCCTCAACATAAGCCGCCACATGGGGCGAGTCATGACGGATGTCACTAGGGAGAACCACCTCAGCTCCGTAAACCATGAAGAAAGGTGTATAACCCGTAGACCTATTGGGAGTAGTATTGATGCTCCATATCACAGAGGGTAACTCCTCAACCCAACAAACCGGCGTCCGCTGCAAGGGGACAAAAAGCTGGGGCTTGATGCCTTTCAAGATCTCCTGATTGGCTCTCTCAGCTTGACCGTTGGATGAAACATCAAGCCGAATATGCTCACGTTAACAAAATTCTTACATGGCGCCTTTAGACAGGTTAGTGCCATTGTCAGTTATAATGCTGTGTGGAAAGCCAAAGCGAAATACCACCTTCTTCATGAACTGAACCGCCGTAGTTGCATCACACTTACTAACTGGCTCTGCCTCAACCCACTTTGTAAATTTATCAACTGCCACCAAAAGGTGGGTCTTTTTATCTTTGGACCTTTTGAAAGGCCCAACCATGTCAAGCCCCCAGACTGCAAACGGCCAAGTAATTGGAATTATCTTCAACTCTTGAGCCGGCACATGAGCACGTCTTGAGAACTTCTGACAACCATCGCATTTACTGACCAGGTCCTCTGCATCAACATGAGCCGTCAGCCAATAAAATCCATGACGGAAAGCCTTGGCCACAAGGGATTTTGACCCGGCATGATGGCCACAATCCCCTTCATTAATCTCACGTAGAATTTCTTGGCCTTCTTAAGGAGAGACACAACGCTGAAACGCCCCAGTGACACTGCGATGATGCAACTCGCCATTGGCAATTGTCATTGACTTAGACCGCCGGGTTATCTGCCTGGCAAGGTTTCATCCTCAGGCAAGTCGGCCCGGGTCATGTAAGCCAGATATGGCACTGTCCAATCTCGGATGACGTGAAGAGCCGCCACCAAGTGTGCTTCTGGGTCGGGAATAGCCAAGTCTTCCTCTGTAGGTAACTTGACAGAAGGGTTATGCAGAATATCCAAGAAAGTGTTAGGCGGCACCGGCTTATGCTGAGAGCCCAGCCGGCTCAAGGCATCAGCCGCCTTGTTCTTTCTGCGGTCAATGTGCTCCACCCGGTAACCCTTGAAATGTCCAGCAATGGCATCAACTTCACGGCAATAAGCCGCCATGAGAGGATCCTTGGAATCCCACTTCCCTGATACTTATTGAGCCACCAAATCTGAGTCGCCAAAACACCTTACCCAGCTTAAGCTCATCTCCTTAGCCATCCGAAGACCATGGAGTAAGGCCTCATACTCAGTTGCATTGTTAGTACAGGGAAACATCAACTGTAGCACATAACAAAATCTGTCACCTCGAAGGGAAGCTAAAACAACTCCAGTCCCCGAGCCCTCCAATTGCCTGGACCCATCAAAGTGAATAGTCCAATACGTGTTGTCTGGCTTCTCTTATGGCATATGTAGTTCTGTCCAATCGTTGATGAAATCCACCAGTGCTTGAGACTTGATAGCCGTGCATGGTACATACTTTAAACCATGAGGCCCAAGTTCAATGTCCCACTTGGTGACTCGTCCTGTGGCCTCTCTATTTTAGATGATATCTCCTAAAGGAGCAGAACTGACCACAGTGATGGGGTGACCCTGGAAATATTGCTTAAGCTTCCGGCTTTCCATGGAGACCCCTATAGCAACCAGACCTCAAACATTCTGATCTCTGTGCTTCAGTGTCATCCCTGGATCAGTAATGCTGACACACACAGTACTCGAACTATTCATAACAGAGTAGCAATCACACACTTATTACATCGAATGTCTCCAAAGGAGAACTTATTACAATAAATATGGCTTAAGGCCATCTAATGTTGATAACAACGGAAGGCTTGGAACATAAGTGAGTCCATCAAATCCAACGGCATCATTGAGTATAGAACCACGACCTAAAAGCACCTTACTCGTCGTCTGAAAAGTCCGCAACATGGACGTTGCAGCCCGAAAATAGGTCAGCACATGGAATATGCTGGCAATGTACCACATAGAGAGTAATGAACAGAAATATGCTATACTACATGCATATATGGCTGGTGGAAAGCTCTAAGGTTACAGTTTTGCATAAAGCCAATATTTCCCTACTTCAAAGGAATAAATTTTATTTAACTATCATGGTGGTTGTTAAGCATTGAGAAGATAGACATCCTCTCAATCCCAATTAAGCATCATCAATTAAACCCAACAAATTAAATTAAAGTAACATGATGAGATTCACATGATAATCCAAGTACTAGATACTCAAAATGTCCATAACTGGGGACACGGCTAACCATGATTAGTTTATACACTCTGTAGAGGTTTGTGCACTTTTCCCCACAAGACTCGATCTCCTCCGTTAGATTTCTCGCACTACAAGGCGTTTGAGAAACGGATGACCGAGACATAGTTTTTCAGAAGCGCTAGCACCTTACGACCGGGAAGACAGTTACACCTACTTTCCCCTACATCTGCTAGTCTACCACTGTAAGAGTTCGCACGACTTAATCAACTATGCTAGAACCCATAGTAGCTTGTGGCTGCACATGGAAATTTCTAGCATGAATAATCTCATGATCCCTTTGAGCTTGGGTGGCGGTCCATAAAAAGAAACAGGCAATCGCTGGAATACCCAGGTGCCTCAATCCACCCAGATGTGTGTTAAAGTTGCCACCTTAAATAAATCATTAAATAACAATCTTACATCTGTCATGGATACACTCACCCAATCCACGTCTACTAGCCTGGCATGGCATGGCAATAAGAAAACGTAGAAGTAACTCCCAAGGGTTTGATAATATAACAGGTTATAGGTACTACCTCATCTACTTCCCAAAATCCACATATTAATCATATCCTAATCATGCAATTGTTTGAGGATTTACCTAATGCAATAAAACTGGGTAGTAAAGAGGTATTATCAAAGTGTTACTTGCCTTGCTGATGATCCGTGAAACCTAGAGGTTCGAAGTAGCAAGCGGCGCACTCCGGGTACTCTATCACAAAAAAAGCAAACAAACATACAATAAGTACTCATCTAATGCACAGGTAAAACTCAAATAAGGGAGCTAACCAGAAAGTTCAACTTAAAAACTCCGGTCTGCAAAAAGAATCAAAACAAACGAAGCAACGAAACTCAAAGGGCAAAAGAAACAAGCTTCGTTAACTAATCTGGATCTAAGTCAAATTTACAGTAGAAAAAACTTGTTTGAGTTGGTTAAACAGAAAGAGGGTTTCGAGACGAAACTCTAGGCGCTTGAATCGCCTGATTCCGATAAACAAGCGAAAAGAAAAACTAAAACGAAAATCGGATCAGAAATCGCGATCTGGAATAATCGCGGAAAATCCGAGAAAAAGAAAAACTGACGAACAGTTTAACAAACGGACGTTCGTTAACTGAAACTAAACGACGAACTCGTCCGTTAAAATAAACGAACGAGCGAACGCTTGCTAAATAAGTAAACCAAAAAAAACTAAAAAACAATCTAAAAAAATAAAAACCTAGGATTTAAAAAAAAACGAATCGTTTTTATTAGAAAACCGGGGCGGCGGCGGGTGGCTACCTCGTCAGGCTCCGGCTAGGTCCGGTGGGGCGGCGGGGCTCCGGCGGCGGCGGCAGGAGGCGTGGGT
>NC_041389.1:623309269-623348519 GCF_002162155.2 Triticum dicoccoides
GGCTTGTGGGAGGGGGCGGGGATCGTGGCCGACTCGGTCACGGCGACGGCGGTGGCGGTCGCGGTCTCCGCGAGGGAGACGGCAGCGGGGAGGTGGTGGCGCGGGGTGGGTCGGCCTGGCTCGGCTGTGCTTCGGCCCAGTCGGGCACGGGAATATTTTTTTAAACAATTCCGCCAAACAGAAAATAAATCCTAGAAAAATGAATAAAAATCTAAAAATGCCAAAACAAATTTTTACCGCCTAAATAAAATATTTAGGATGAGATGAACATTTTCTTGGCCCTAAAATGCAGTTTTGAAAAACATGCAATTTTTCCTAAATTCAAATAAAATAGCCAAGACTCCGAAATAAAATCTTATTTGATTTTTTATTAAATCCTCAATATTTCTTTATTTTGGGAAAGTCATTTTATTCCCTTTCTCATATTTTTATAATAGCAATAATTGAAGATAAATAAATAAAATCAAATGATCCTATTTTCAAAATTTGAGAAAACTCAAATATGAAAATAATGAAATTCCCAACTCTCTCCGAGGGTGCTTGAGTTGCGTAAAATTTCTAGGGTCAAGCCAAAAGCAATAAAATATGATATGCATTGATGATCTAGTGTATAACATTCCAAATTGAAAATTTGGGATGTTAGAAACCTACCCCCCTTAAGATGAATCTCGCCCTCGAGATTCGGGTTGGCTAGAAAATAGGTGAGGGTGGTCCTTCAGCAGATCTTCCTCTTGCTCCGAGGTGGCTTCATCCTCGGTGTGGTGGCTCCATTGAACTTTGCAAAACTTGATAACCTTGTTGCGTGTGACTCGGCTGGCATACTCGAGAATTTTGACTGGTTTCTCCTCGTAAGTTAAATCACTATCCAACTGAATCGCTTCCAGCGGCACTGTATCTCTCAGCGGTATATCACCCATCTCTGCGTGGCACTTCTTCAACTGGGAAACGTGGAACACGTCATGAACTCCTGACAATCCTTCGGGCAATTCCAACTTGTAAGCAACTTCTCCCATATGCTCCAAAACTTTGTATGGTCCCACAAAACGGGGCGCTAACTTTCCCTTAACTCCAAAGTGCTTAACTCCTCGAAGTGGAGATACATGAAGATAAAGTCTATCTCCGACTTCGTAAGCTGTCTCCTTGCGTTTTGAATCTGCATAGCACTTCTGCTTGGACTGGGCTACCTTGAGCCTATCGCGAATCAACTTCACCTTCCGTTCAGACTCCTTAATCAAATCTGGTCCAAACAACTAGCGATCCCCAACTTCATCCCACAACAATGGGGTCCTACACCTCCTTCCGTACAAGGCTTCGAAAGGGTCCATCTTCAAACTAGATTGATAACTATTGTTGTAAGAGAACTCTGCATATGGAAAATTGTCATCCCAACTAGATCCATAATCTAGCGCACAAGCTCTCAACATATCCTCCAAAATCTGATTGACTCTCTTGGTCTGTCCATCTGTCTCAAGATGAAAGGCTGTACTGAACTCTAGTCTGGTACCCAAAGTTTTGTGCAACTGATTCCAGAACTTTGAGGTAAACTGGGTTCCTCTATCTGATACAATGGTCGTCGGAATTCCATGCAGACATACGATCCAGGTCATGTATATCTTTGCCAACTTAGCACTGGTGTAAGTGGTCTTTACTGGGATGAAATGCACTACCTTCGTCAATCGATCGACTACAACCCAAATCGAGTCATAGCCTTAACGACTTCTAGGCAATCCAGTGATAAAATCCATGCCTAGCTTATCCCACTTCCATTCGGGTATCGGCAATGGCTGTAGAAATCCTGCTGGTTTCTGATGCTCTGCCTTCACTCTCTGACATACATCACAAACTGCTACGTACTTCGCAATATCCTTCTTCATTCCGGTCCACTAGAAAGTGTCCTTCAAATACAGATACATCTTGGTATTTCCTGGGTGAATCGAGTACGATGAATCATGGGCCTCCTACAGAATCAACTTCCTGATCTCCGGATCATTAGGCACATAAACGCGCTCCTCAGACCATAAGGAATCGTGCTCATCCTCACGAAATCCTTTAGCTTTTTCCTTTGCTCATCTTCTCCTTTATAGAGGCAATCTCCTTGTCAGTCTTTTGAGCTTCTCTGATCTTATCCATCAAGGTCGACTAAATCTCCAATGCTGCAACATAGCCTCTCGGAACTATCTCCAAACATAGCTCACGGAGATCCTTGGCTAACTCCCTTGGTAACTCTCTGGTTATGAGTGTGTTGACATGGCTCTTGCGGCTCAACGCGTCGGCTACTACGTTAGCCTTTCTGGGGTGATAATGCAATCTCATATCATAATCTTTGATGAGTTCCAACCATCTCCTTTGCCTGAGATTCAACTCCTTCTGTGTGAAAATGTACTTCAAAATCTTGTGATCCGTGTACACCTCACAATGATTTCCGATGAGAAAATATCTCCAAGTCTTCAATGTGTGCACTACGGCTGCTAACTCCAAATCATGCGTAGTATAGTTCAACTCATGGGGTTTAAGTTGTCGTGACGCATATGGAACAACTCTTCCCTCCTGCATAAGCACTGCTCCAAGTCCTCAACGTGAAGCGTCACAATACACCTCATAATCTTTGCGCTGATCTGGCAGAATCAACACTGGCGATGTAACCAAACGTTTCTTCAACTCCTGGAAACTGGCCTCACATTCCTCAGTCCATTTGAACTTGGTATCCTTCTTCAATAACTCCGTCATGGGCTTCGCAATCTTCGAGAAATTCTCAATGAACCTCCGGTAGTATCCTCCGAGTCCAAGAAAACTCTGGATCTCTCCAACTATTGTTGGTGCTACCCAATTTGTCACGGTGACAACTTTGGTGGGGTCTACTGCTATTCCTTCTCCGGATATAACATGTCCGAGGAATCCAACTTCCTTCAACCAAAACTTACATTTGCTGAACTTGGCGTATAATTGATGTTCTCTGAGCTTCTCCAGTGCCAAACGCAAATGCTCTTTATGCTCTTCTTCATTCTTCGAGTAGACCAAAATATCATCAATGAACACCACGACAAACTTATCCAAAAACTCCATAAACACCTTGTTCATCATGTTCATGAAATATGCAGGTGCGTTAGTCAGACCAAATGACATAACGGTATACTCATACAGCCCGTACCTGGTGGTAAAAGCCGTCTTAGGTATATCCTGCTCTCGAATTTTCAACTGGTGGTATCCTGATCGCAGATCGATCTTGGAAAATACCTTAGCTCCTTGCAACTGGTCAAACAAATCGTTGATCATCGGCAACGGGTACTTATTCTTGATTGTCACTTTGTTCAATCCTCGATAATCAACAACCATCCTTAATGATCCATCCTTCTTCTCCACTAGAAGCACTGGCGATCCCCAAGGTGAAGAACTTGGGAGAATATAGCCTTTATCCAATAACTCCTTGATCTGCTTCTTAATTTCCTCCAAATCTTGGGCGGGCATCCTGTACGGTCTCTTAGATATTGGCCATGTGCCTGGAAAAAGCTCAATCAAAAACTCAATGTCTCTATCCGGTGGCATGCCTGGCAACTTTTCTGGAAATACATCAGGGAAATCCTTCACCACTGGTACTTCCTCCTGCACAACTCCTGATAAGGAATTTACTTGTGTCCTCTTCGGCTCATGCCGTGATACATACTTGATCCTTCTCCCTTCTGGAGTGGTAAGCAAAATTGACTTACTGGCGCAATCGATGTTTCCTCCACACATCAATAGCCAATCCATACCCAGAATCACATCCAAACCTTGCGATTCCAAAATGATTAAATCCGAGGGAAAAACATGCCTACCTATACTCAATGGCACTTGAAAACATCCTCGACTGGCCATATACTCCGCTCCTGGTGAGCTTACTAACATAGGTGCTCTAAGAACCTTGGTGGGTAGTTTATACTTATCCACAAATCACCTTGATATGTATGAACGCGATGCACCAGTATCAAAAAGAATGATTGCAGTAAATGACTTAACCAAAACCTTACCTATTACTGCATCTGGCTGGGTTTCAACCTCCTCCATGTTAACGTGGTTCACCTGTCCCTTGTTGAAAGGGTTCGGCTTCTTCCTAGAGCTTCCATTGCCATTTCCATTCTGGGCTTCAGGACATTCATTGGCATAATGTCCAGCCTTCTGACACTCAAAGCAAGTGACTTGGCTCAGGTCTCTCTTTGCTGGGGTTGATGGGTTGGTACGGTTCTGGCCGTTGCTTCCTCCATTACCATTCCCATTCTTGGGGCCATTATGATTATGCGAACTCCCTCCTCCATGGGTATGCTGAAAGTCTCCTCCCGATTTTGGGGTAAAACGTGGCTTCTGCTGAGCTCCAGAATTGTATTTCCCTTGTCCATACTTCCTCTTGCGGTTGTCAATCTGCTGTTGCTTCCCTTCAATCATGAGAGCTCTATCTACCAACTGCTGGTAGTTGTTGAAAGTTGCTTCCATCAACTGCATGCTCAGCTCATCATTCAGTCCTTCCAGAAACTTCTCCTATTTAGCTGCATCCGTAGCAACGTCATCTGGGGCATAACGTGCTAGCTTACTAAAATCATCCACATACTGGCCAACAGTACATCCTCCATGGCGCAAGTTGCGAAACTCGCGTTTCTTCATGGCCATAGCTCCTGCTGAAACATGGGCAGTACAGAAAGCCTGCTGAAACTGATCCCATGTGACAGTGTCTATAGGATAAGTGGCTGTGAAATTCTCCCACCATGATGCTGCGGGTCCATCTAGCTGATGTGCGGCAAAACGCACCTTTTCCTCGTCCGTGCATCCTGTAGTGGTCAACTCCCTTCCTCTCTTGCGGAGCCAATCATCTGCAACTATCGGCTCGGTGCTACTAGAGAACACCGGCGGATTCAGTCTAAGGAAACAGGTTAAGTGATCAACAGGTGGTGGTGGTGGGTTGTTGTTGTTGTTCCCATGATTCTGATTCTGGACTAGCAACTGCATCAATGTATTCTGCTGCTGGATCAACTGAGTGAACTCCGGTGGGAAAGCAAATCTATTGTCACGTCTCGGAGGCATCTGAGGGTTTAGAAAAGATGAGAATACAGAATAGAAAGAGGTCTAGAGAGAAAACAGTACCCATATGCACATAAGACAAATGCAAACAAAATCACTTCATTCAATCAAGGGCATACAACGGTGTAACTATCATTACAAAAGTGCTCGGGCCATACTAGATAAATGGGGGAAAATACTACTACTGTTATGGTGGTCGACTAGAAAAACTGCTCCGTTTAAGACTCCATGATATCCGCTCTAGCTTCATCAACATAGTCATCATCGCTATCGTCTGGGTCCGAGTCGGTGTCGTCGATGATGATGTAGTTCTCTGGACAAGTGCAATCATCGTCTTCTCCTCCAGTCGCAGGGAATCCCATAAACACCTTTCGCTTCTTTTTCAGATCTTCATTCTTCTCCACGAGTGTTGCTATTTCCTCCTCATATCCATCGCATGTAAACTTGAGTTCTTCCTCCAGTTCCATGATCTTAGTCATAGCCTTCTTCAGGTCTATCATGCCTGCGCACATCTGGTTCTCCTGGCGTCTAATGTGCTGGTTTAACTCCTGGATGAAAGCTGAAATTGATCTATCCTTCCTGGTGCTGATCATTTCCCATTTCTCATCTCGGCGCCCACAAATCTGGTAAATAGTATCCTTGAGATCCTTGTGGTTAACTTCTCCAATGCGTCCCATTGTGATGTGGGCTGCCATGCTCTTTCCTAGACTCCAGGTTGGTGCATCAAAGGAAAACTCTATGGGTTCGGTGAAGGGCATGAACGTCCTTCCTGGAACTTGAACTTGAATCATCCAACGCTCCTCTTCTGGCAAAGTGGCATTGTAGGTCCCGGTGAAGCTTGGCACTCCGATGTTCAGGTACTTAGTGACTTCCTTCGAGTGACGTCCAAAGGGTGTATCTTCATCCGGTTGCGTGAACTTGTTCCTTGCATCCGCCATCCTAAAGAGTAGAAAAGACGAGGAGTCAGAAATGAGAAGAGTGAGTAGTGATCTAGGGCTTTTACTTAGTGGTCGTGTCCTACAGTCAGCATGTGCTCTGATACCATCTTGTAGCGACCAGACCTCAGACAGTCTAATCTTTGTGCTTTAGTGTCATCCCTGGATTAGTAATGCTGACACGCACAATACTCGAAGGATTTATAACAGAGTAGCAATCACACACTTATTACATTGAATGTCTCCAAAGGAGAACTTATTACAATAAATATGGCTTAAGGCCATCTAATGACGATAACAGCGGAAGGCTTGGAAGATAAGTGAGTCCATCAACTCCAACGGAATCACTAAGTATAGAACCACGACCTAAAAGCACCATACTCGTCGTCTGAAAAGTCTGCAACATGAACGTTGCAGCCCGAAAACGGGTCAGCACATGGAATATGCTGGCAATGTAACACATAGAGAGTAATGAACAGAAATATGCTATAATACATGCATATATGGCTGGTGGAAAGCTCTATGGTTACAGTTTTGCATAAAGCCAATTTTTCCGTACTACAAAGGAATAAATTTTATTTAACTATCATGGTGGTTGTTAAACATTGAGAAGATAGACATCCTCTCAATCCCAATTAAGCATCATCAATTAAACCCAACAAATTAAATTAAAGTAACATGATGAGATTCACATGATAATCCAAGTACTAGATACTCAAAACGTCCATAACCGGGGACACGACTAACCATGATTAGTTTATACACTCTGTAGAGGTTTGTGCACTTTTCCCCACAAGACTCGATCTCCTCCGTTAGATTTCTCGCACTACAAGGCGTTTGAGAAATAGATGACCAAGACATAGTTTTTCAGAAGCGCTAGCACCTTACGATCGGGTAGACAACTACACCTACTTTCCCCTACATCTGCTAGTCTACCACCGTAAGAGTTCGCACGACTTAATCAACTATGCTAGAGCCCATAGTAGCTTGTGGCTGCACACGGAAGTTTCTAGCATGAATAATCTCATGATCCCTTTGAGCCTGGGTGGCGGTCCATAAAGAGAAATAGGCAATCTCTAGAATACCCAGGTGCCTCAATCCACCTAGATGCATGTTAAAGTTGCCACCTTAAATAAACCATTAAGTAACAATCTCACATCTGTCATGGATACACTCACCCAATCCACGTCTACTAGCATAGCATGGAAATAAGCAAACGTAGAAGTAACTCCCAAGGGTTTGATAATATAACAGGTAATAGGCACTACCTCGTCTACTTCCCAAAACCCACATATTAATCAGATCTTAATCATGCAATTGTTTGAGGATTGATCTAATGCAATAAAACTGGGTAGTAAAGAGGTATGATCAAAGTGTTACTTGCCTTGCTGATGATCCGTGAAACCTATAGATTCGAAGTAGCAAGCGGCGCACTCCGGGTACTCTATCGCAAACAAACAAGCAAACAAACATACAATAAGTACTCATCTAATGCACAGGTAAAAATCAAATAAGGGAACTAACTAGAAAGTTCAACTTAAGAACTCCGGTCTGCAAAAATAATCAAAACAAACGAAGCAACGAAACTCAAACGGCAAAAGAAACAAGCTTCGTTTACTAATCTGGACCTAAGTCAAATTTTACAGTAGCAAAAACTTGTTTGAGTTGGTTAAACGGAAAGAGGGTTTCGAGACAAAACTCTTGGCGCTTGAATCGCCTGATTCCGATAAACGAGCGAAAAGAAAAACTAAAACGAAAATCTGACCAGAAATCACAATCTGGAATAATCGCGGAAAATCCGAGAAAAAGAAAAACTGACAAACAGTTTAAAGAACGGACGTTCGTTAACTGAAACTAAACAGCGAACTCGTCTGTTAAAATGAACGAATGAGCGAACGCTCGCTAAATAAGTAAACCCAAAAAAATTAAAAAACGATCTAAAAAATAAAAACCTAGGGTTTTCTAAAAAAATGGAATCAGTATTGTTAGAAAATCGGGGCGGCGGTGTCTGGCTACCTCATCGGGCTCCGGTGGGGTCCGGTGGGGCGGCAGGGCTCCGGCGGCGGCGGCGGGTGGCGTGGGTGGCGGCAACAGCGACGGCACATGATGGCGGCGGCAGCACACGGCGGCGGGGCGGGCGGCTTGCAGCGGCGGCGGCTCCGGCTTGGGGCTCCAGGGGGGCCCCGAGTCGGCTTTTAAGGGGGGGGGCGGTGGCTTGCGGGAGGGGGCGGGGAGTCGTGGCCGACTCGGTCACGACGACGGCGACGACGGTCGCGGTCTCCACGCGGGAGACGGCGGCGGGGAGGCGGTGGCGCGGGGTGGGCTAGCCTGGCTCGGCTGGGCTTCGGCCCATTCGGGCGCGGGAGTTTTTTTTAAAACAATTATGCCGAACAGAAAATAAATCCTAGAAAAACAAATAAAAATCTAAAAATGAAAAAACAAATTTTCACCGCCTAAATAAAATATTTAGGACGAGATGAACATTTTCTTGGCCCTAAAATGCAGATTTGAAAAACATAATTTTTTTCCTAAATTCAAATAAAATAGCCAAAACTCCGAAACAAAATCTTATTTGATTTTTTATTAAATCCTCAATATTTCTTTATTTTGGGAAAGTCATTTTATTCCCTTTCTCATATTTTTATAACAGAAATAATTGAAGATAAATAAATAAAATCAAATGATCCTATTTCCAAAATTTGAGAAAACTCAAATATGAAAATAACGAAATTCCCAACTCTCTCCGAGGGTCCTTGAGTTGCGTAAAATTTCTAAGATCAAGCCAAAAGCAATAAAATATGATATGCATTGATGATCTAGTGTATAACATTCCAAATTGAAAATTTGGGATGTTACAACCCCATAAACGAGTTTCTGCCAATGTGGATACCTTTGCTTGGACTCAATAAGCACCTCATTGATATAATAAACCGGTCGTTGAACCGGATGCTCTTTGCTAGCCTCCTTGTGCTCCACCACAGTGGCCACGATGATAGCTCATGTGTTAGCAGCCACATATAATAATAATGGCTCCTTATCAATGGGAGTAGCAAGAACCGGCGGCTCAGCTAGCTGTCTCTTCAAATATTCAAAGGCGGCATTGGCAGCGTCACTCCAGACGAAGTCATCTGTCTTCTTCATCATTTGATACAGCGGTATGGCCTTCTCAGCTAACCGGCTTATGAACCGGCTTAAAGCAGCGGTATGACCCGCCAAACGCTGAACATCATTGATGCACGCCGGTTTAGCCAAAGAGGTGATTGCCTTGATCTTCTCCGGGTTAGCCTCGATGCCCCTGTTAGAAACCAGAAAACCCAAAAGTTTGTCTGCAGGCACACCAAAAACATACTTGGCCGGGTTAAGCATCATCTTGTAGACCCGAAGATTGTCAAAGGTCTCTTTCAGATCATCTATCAAGGTTTCCTTCTCTCTTGATTTCACCACAATGTCGTCCACATAAGCATGAACATTGCGCCCAATTTGATTATGAAGAAAATTCTGCACACACCGCTAGTAAATCGCCTGGGCACTCTTGAGCCCAAAAGGAATAGACACATAGCAGAAGGCTCCAAACGGAGTAATGAACGTTGTCTTCTCCTGGTCCTTAACTGCCATCTTGATTTGATGATAACTGGAATAAGCATCCAAAAAGCTCAAACGCTCACAACCCGCCGTAGCATCAATAATTTGATCAATACGAGGGAGAGCAAAAGGATCAACCGGACAAGCTTTGTTTAAATCCGTATAATCCACACACATACACCAAGTGCATTTTTCTTAAGAACAAGCACCGGGTTAGCCAACCACTCTGGATGAAAAACTTCAACAATGAACCCGACCACCAAGAGCCGGGCTACTTCCTCACCAATGGCCTTACGCCTCTCCTCATTGAATTGTCGAAGAAACTGCTTGACCGGCTTAAACTTTGGATTAATATTAAGAGTGTGCTTAGCGAGTTCTCTCGGTACACCCGGCATGTCAGAAGGCTTCCATGCAAAGATGTCCCAGTTCTCATCGATGAACTCGATGAGCGCGCTTTCCTATTTGGGATCCAGATTGGCACTGATACTGAACTGCTTAGATGAATCGCCTGGAACAAAATCAACAAGTTTAGTATCATCGGCCGACTTAAACTTCATTACCGGCTCATGCTCTGTGGTTGGATTTTTCAAAGACGTCATATCTGTCGAGTCAACATTGTCCTTGTAGAACTTCAATTCTTTTGTCGCACAAGCAGATTTAGCATAAGCGGCATCGCCTTCCTCACATTCCAAGGCTATCTTCCTACTCCCATGCACTGTGATGGTGCCTTTATGACCCGACATCTTGAGATGCAAATAAACATAACACGATTGCCATGAACTTGGCATAAGCCGACCGCCCAAAGAGGGCGTGATACGGGCTTCTGATTTTGACCACCTCAAAGGTTAGCTTCTCCGCCCTAGAATCATGCTCATCTCCAAAGGCCACTTCCAGCTCAATCTTACCCACTGGGTATGCCGACTTAGTAGGAACCACTCCATGAAAACAGTGTTGGATGTCTTGAGATTTTTGTCAGTAAAACCCATGCGACGGAAGGTCTCATAATAAAGGATATTAATGATGCTGCCTCCGTCCATGAGCACTTTAATGAACTTGTATCCACCAACCTGAGGTGCTACCACCAAGGCCAAGTGACCCGGATTATCAACCCGGGGAGGGTGATCCTCCCTACTCCATAGAATAGGCTGCTCAGACCATCTCAAATAATGAGGAACTGTCGGCTCAACAGCGTTCACAGCCCTCTTATGAAGCTTCTGGTCTCGTTTACACAAACTGGTGGTAAACACATGATATTGCCCACTATTCAGCTGCTTTGGATGGCTCTCGTATCCACCCTGCTGATGTTCCTCCTGACCACCCTGGCTAGATTGCTGGTTATGACCACCTTGATTACCCTGAGAGTTGTGAAAATTGGAATTTGAACAGCCGCCTGGGCCATGAAAACCGCCGCCACCTGAGTCGCCGCCCTGCCCGTGATTACCGTCAAACATGTTGGAATTCTTGAAAGCCTTCATGATCGTACAATCCTTCCATAAATGAGTGGCCAGCTTCTGCTGAGTGCCATGCCTTGGACATGGCTCATTTAGAAACTGCTCAAGCGTTGGGCTTGACCCACCGGACCGGGGAGGTGGTCTCCCCTTACGTTGTTGATTGTTACCCTGCTCATTGGTGTTAGCCACAAATTTGAAGCTACCATCAGCCTTATGTTTATTACCTCCTTGATTTTCCGGGTTATGCTGAGGGTCCTTGTCGTTGCCATTCTTCTTTCCCTTCCCTGTCTTTCCATCATTAGACTCAGGATCCTTGGTACTCTCGGAGTCGGCATACTTGACCAGAGCCGCCATCAGCGTACCCATATCATTGCAATCGTGCTTGAGCCGCCCAAGCTTCATCTTCAGAGGCTGAAAACGGCATTTTTTCTCCAACAATAAGACTGCAGAGCCGGCATCCATCTTATCAGACGAATGTATTATGGCCTTGACCCGACGCACCCAATGGGTTGTGGACTCGCCCTCCTCTGCTTGCAATTAGTCAAGTCTACAATTGACATGGGCTGCTTGCATGTATCCTTGAAGTTCTGAATGAACTGGGCTTTTAACTCTGCCCATGAACGGATGGAATTAGGTGGTAGCCCCTTCAACCAAGTGTGGGCGGTCCCATCCAACATCATGGTGAAGTACTTGGCCATCGCGTCAGATGTCCTAGTGAAAGGACTTAGTAATGGAGCCATCGCAGCGTCACTGACCTCCAGTAACTCCATAGCCATCTCGTAGCTTTCAATCCATGCCCCAGGCTGTAAGTCAGCTGTATAATTAGGCACCTTCCTAGGTCCCTTGAAATCCTTGGGCAAATGCTCGTTACGCAGAGCTGGCACCAGACAGGGGACACCTCCGGTCCTGGTGGCCACGCCTGCCTCAATAGAGGTCGTCGGATAAACCGGAAAAGGCTGGTAAGCCATCAGCTCAGCCTCCTGCTCAGCCGCCTGCTCAGCCTCTTGACATATTCTGTCCTGATCCACCAAGTTAAAGGCTCCATTGCACGCCAGGTCATGCCCGCCTGGCTGGTTACGGTGCCGGGAATTGCTTGAAACGGCCGCCCAGTCCATATGACTGCTATAACTCGGGCTCCGGCTTGGATGAGGGGTTGAATGAATCATGTCCCGGCTATATGAGTACGCCTCCTGCTGTGCTAAGTGCTGGTGCCAAAACCGGCGGATCTCGGGTAGGGGGTCCCGAACTGTGCGTCTAAGGCTAATGGTAATAGGAGACTGGGGACACAATGTTTACCCAGGTTCGGGCCCTCTCGAGAGAGGTAATACCCTACTTCCTGCTTGATTGATCTTGATGATATGAGTATTACAAGAGTTGATCTACCACGAGATCGGAGAGGCTAAACCCTAGAAGCTAGCCTATGGTATGATTGTTGATGATCGTGAGTCCTACAGACTAAACCCTTCGGTTTATATAGACACCGAAGGGGGCTAGGGATACACAAAGTCGGTTTACAGAGGAGGAGATCTACCTCTGGATCGCCGAGCTTGCCTTCCACGTCAAGGAGAGTCCCATCCGGACACGGGACGAAGTCTTCTATCTTGTATCTTCATAGTCCAACAGTCCGGCCAAAGTATATAGTCCGGCAATCTGGATACCCCCTTATCCAGGAGGGCTCCCTCAGTAGCCCCTGAACCATGCTTCAATGATGATGAGTCTGGCGCGTAGATTTTCTTCGGCATTGCGAGGCGGGTTCTATCTCCGAATACTCCAAGATAAATTCCGAACACAAGGACGTGTCCGGCTCTGCAAGATAACATTCCATATATCACCGTAGAGAGAATAACAATAATCCATGAATCCAATCTGCTGAGAATTCTTCGAAGAGTGACATCACTCCACGGTCCGGTTTTTATTCGAACCGTTCTTACAACTTGCTAGTGCACACACCACGAGGCGGTTTTCTTGGCATGTCCTGTCAGAGCAGAGATCGTGTTCCCCTTATTGCGGGATTCTCATCAATACGGGTATGGGTAATCCAACCGTGCATGTTGGCATGACCCTGTGTTTTTAGGCAAGTCCCGAATGAACACGTCCGGGGACGCTTGATATTCTTCCCCCTTTATAAAGGAGCCGAGGCCTATCCCTCTATCTCCACGCTCGCACATCTCGCACCCCGAGTCCCAACACCTAAGGCCCGAGCTTAAGCACCCCGGATCTTCGATCATGTCCGGATCTGGCCATCAAGGCCGATGGATGGCTTCCTCTGTCACAGAGGAGGATATTGCGAAGCTTAGGGAGGATGGGTATTTGACCGCCGATGTCAAGCACATGCTTCTTGCTCCCGAACAGGTTATCCCCACTCCCAAAACCAACGAGAGCGTCGTATTTGTCTCCCACTTCCTCCGGGGCTTAGGTCTTACTCTTGATCCCTTCGTGAGGGGGATCATGCACTACTACGGGCTAGATTTCCACGATCTAGCTCCGGATTCCATTATCCACATCTCGTCATTTATCATTGTGTGTGAAGCCTTCCTTCACATTGCCCCCCACTTCGGCTTATGGCTGAAGACTTTCGATGTGAAGCCGAAGATAATTGAGGAGAGACACGCAGAGTGCGGAGGTGCCATAATAAGCAGGAACATTGATGCCCCATGGCCCGAAGGCTCCTTGCCGGAGGTATCTGATTTATGGCAACGGAGGTGGTTCTATGTCACAGCTCCCCGAGGCTCAAAGTGGGCGGCCGCGCCTACCTTCCGCTCGGGCCCTCCACCTCAACTGGCATCGTGGGCCAATGTGGGACTAAACTGGGGGCCTGCGAACAATGTACCAATGCTTCAAAGCCGCATTCGGGAGATCCTCAAGAGGAACATTAGTCTCATCAAAATAATCCAAGTAATGCTAGTCCGGCGGATCCTGCCATGCAAACGCCGGCCTCTCCGAATGTGGGAATTCAATCCAGAAGGTCCGCGGACCATTCAGCACTTCTTCAGTATGACACCCGAAGGGATGTACAAGTTGTTCTTCGGACCACGAATAAAGTGTCCGGACACCACCGAGGATGCGGGCCTGAGCTGCAATCGCCTCGATACCCAAGTAAATAACCCCATAACCGAACACCTCGCTTATATTTGTCATAGCATTGTTCTAAACACTGTCTGCAACCAGGATTGATTTAGAAAGGCGGAGAGGATCAGGTGTCCGGCCCCTCTTCCCGAAGGTTCGCTTGGCCCAGCAATGGCCAGGATTCTCGAACGGACACTTAGTCGGGTGCCACCAGAGAAAGCTGAAGGGGAGAGCGGGGAGGCCAAGAGTGGGCCTCACTCACTGCGCATCTGAACCGGGGGAATCAGCACCTCCACAGAGGAGGAGAACTGGGAGGGACTCTGAGGTTTCCTCCCCCCGCAGGAAGAAAAGGGCCGCCTCCAAAGATTTGGACACGGGACGCCTAAACAAGGGAAAAGAACCTCACCAAAGGACCCTGCCTCGAAGGGCATCCTCACCGTAGAACGCCCGCCAATGGGCCGGCCCTCCACCGAGATTTAAGTTTAATTAAGCAAGGATCTTATTGCTTCTTCCTCTCAGAGTAATGACCAGGACCTGTTTTTTAGTCCGGCTAGCAGTTCGTCTCAACAGGGTTCGTCCTCGGGGGATCTTCTTCTGGAGATGATGGAGAGTGAAACCCCACCAGTCTCTCCGCCCCGTGGGGCGGGCGAACCTGAGGTATCGTCACGGAGGAGTCCGGATCCAAAGGGGCCAGAAACTAACACTTTGGCCGCCCCGAGCCCAGCGCGTTCGTCTCCCATGGCGGACAACGAAAAGGATCCGGGAGAGTCCGGAGTCCGGCCGAACACGCTGACGGGCCTCCTGGAGTCAGCTGATCTCTTGGAGGGTCATTGTACCCTAATGGGTACGGTGTTGGAGAAAATCTCCTCCGCCACAAGCGGTTTAAACGAAGCTTTTAAGAGCCTACTCAAAGGCTTTGAGGTAAGCCGTAATTTTTAGTTGAACCGCACGCGATACACGCGCTCTCTATAGATAGTAGCCCTTGAGACTGCGGACGGCAGCCCATGGCGGCAAACGGAGGATCACACTCCCAGATTATGGTCGCACCTGTATTGATGTGGAACTTGCTAAGGGTTAGGCAATAGACCAGGCCGCTGCATGCGCCGAATTGAGGCGGCAGATTGGCGTTGTGGAGGCCGACATCACGCTTGTGAACAAGCGATTCGAGGAGTCGCAGAGTATGCTTTCCTATATCCACATCTATCTTTGCAATAAGGTTTGAAATACTAATGTGGTGTTATGTAGTTGCAGGCGGAGCTGCTGCCATTGACGCCCTGAGGGCGGAGCTTGCTCTAGCCAAGGAACAAGCCCGGATTAGCAATGCGGCTGCTCTAAAGGCAGCCGAAGAATTAAGAGCCGAACAAGCCGCTCGTCTTCGAAGCGAGGAGAAGATAGCCGAGATGGCTGCGGAGCTGAGGGAGGCCGCCGGCCGGTATGAGCTTCTCGAAAAGGAGAATCAAACAAAGGAGGCCGATCGGAAGAAGGCGATGGATTCGGCTAAAGAGATGCATTCTCAGATTAGAGACGCACAGGAGGAACTTCGACAAGCCGGAGAAATCGCGGCCGGAAGACTTTATGTGTTGTGGATGAAGTTTTTAGATCCAAATTATGCTCCGTTGGATAAGCTATGGAGCGCCGCAGATGAGTATGCGGACTTGGCGAAGAGTGCGGCTGATGCGACCAAGTTATTCAAGGATCATGAGGATAACAAAATGGAGAAACTGTTCTGGTCGCAATTTAATGATCCAGCGCGCTTCTTGCCCTTGAGTGAGAAGATGGCTGCCATAGCCGAGCTCCATAGGCTGTCCGGCCTTGCCATGAGGTCTGTAATAGACCATCTGTGGCCGAAGGAGCGAAAGATGGACAATTACTTTGGTCTGGTGCAACGATTATTTGGCGCGAGAGCGCAGATTGATGCCATGAAGAGATCGGCGTGCATAGAGGGTGCGCGGATGGCTCTTTCCCGCGTGAAAATGTACTGGCCGGATATGGAGGCCACCCGCATTGCAACCCGGGGTCCGGCCGGAAGCCAAGACCCAGCTGAGCACTACTTTGAGCAGGTCATAGAAGGTGCCCGTAGAATAGAGTCTCAATGTTCGAAGAATTTCATCTTTGAATGACGAACTTATTAGTTATGAACAATTATGTGTTTGATTATGGAGGCTGTGTTTTATACGTTTGCCTGAAAGTATTATAATGTCTCCTATATGGCTGTTTATGTATTCATATAGCGTGAAAGTTAGCAGTCGTTGGCTTTAGCCCCCACGTGTAATGCGGGGGTGTTCGAGAAGATAGGCAGAAACACACTTGATCCAACGTCTTGGTCCATTAAGGAGGTGATCGCACATCGAACCAGGCAACTGGACTATATAGCTGTAACACTTTTGCTTAGCCATAGGAGTTGAAAGGTGGGGCTACTATATAGCCCCTGGTACTTCCGTGTGCATCCGGATACTGTGCGCGTGCTTGACCGGTAGACCGGTCCTTCGTCAATGCGGAGGAATCCTATAGATTCCGATGAGTTCTCGAGTGGTTCACCAGTCTCTCGCTATATCATGACAGTCAGTTTTTGGCTTTCTCTACTGAGCTTCTCATCCGGAATAACCAGGGCACAATCGCAGTAGTTCTCCTTTGGCCGCCTTAGCCGATAGAATGAAACGTAAGGCAGCAAACTTAGGAGCCGGGCTAACCCAACATTTGACCAAAGACATGATTCAGAGCTGATGCATATAAGGCCAAACTCGTGACGCCGAACACTCCCGAAGGTATTCAGACTTTATAAAATATATTGGGCTAAACAATGCCCTTGACCCTGTGATTCCAGGTATGCGCATTTATCTGTCGTGGCAAAAAGGCCTAAAACGCCAGTGTCCCGTACAGGTGTATGAAATACCCATGGGACATTGAGCAACAAGAGACAGTAAAGAAGGTTTATGCAGGGGCTTAATCTAAAGAGAAACATGTGGGCGGGGCCCTACTGCACGTCTACGCCTGTGTCTCCATTGTGTCGTATCCTGGAAGGCTGCCGCACTGGTAGTGTCTGTAAGAACGAAAAAGAAAACATGTGAAAAGTTAGTTATGCTCGAGGAATGTTCGAGATCCGGCCTATTAACGAGGCGAGCCGAATTGTGGGCTTGTGTTACATGTTTGCAGCCCCTCGTATTATTTATGGGGACACATGTACAGCCCCTGGCTCAGGTTTATCCGAGCCCGTGTGAAAAAATGGTGTATTGGACTCGTCTAACTGTGTCCGTGGTCTTAACGACCGCTCATGCATTCCGATGGGAGAGGCCGCCTAGAGTCCAGCAGTGGGAACTGCCACATGCCGCTCTGTGTTTTCGCTAACCGTGATGACGCCGTGTGGACCGGGCATCTTGAGTTTAAGGTAGGCGTAGTTCGGTATTGCGTTAAAGCAAGCGAAGGCCGGTCTTCCAAGCAATGCATGATAATCGCTGCTAAAGGGAGCGATGTTGAAGAGTAAGTTCTCGCGTCCGAAGTTGTCGGGAGAACCGAATGTTACTTCTAACACGAGGGATCCCCAACAATGGGCCACGACGCCTGGAATTACTCCATCGAAGGTGGCGTTATTTTGATTTATTCTGGATGGGTCTATCCCCATCCTGTGGATGGTGTCTTGATATATCAAAGTAAGACTACTTCCGCCGTCCATTAGGACATGAGTGAGATGGTATCCATCGATTATTGGGTCGAGCACCAAGGCAGCCGATCCTCCATGCCGGATACTGGCCGGATAGTCCCTGTGATCAAAAGTGATTGGGCAAGTTGCCCAGAGATTAAATTGGGGGCCTATGAACTCTGCGTGAGTTGCGTGCACCATGTTTACCATTTTGACTTCTGGTGGGAATTGTTTCTGGCCCTTGGTGTTCGGCTGGTGAGGCTCATCCTCGTCTTCGCTTGGTGTTTCCCTTCCCTTGTGTTTGGCGTTTAACTTGCTGGCCTGCTTGAAGACCCAACATTCTCTGTGGGTATGATTTGCAGGTTTGTCGGAAGTGCCATGGATTTGGCACAATCTGTCCAGGACTTTGTTCAGGCCGGATGGTTCCTCTTTACAGCCGTTAAATGGCTTTTTTTCTTGACCGGGTCGAGAGCCCCTAAATCCGGCGTTGACCGCTGTGTCGTTATTCCGATGCTTGTTCTTGGTGTGCCGTGGCTTCCCGTTGCCATCTCGAATTTCGGATGTGCCTGGGTCGCTGGTGCCTTTACGGGCCAACCAGCTGTCCTCGCCTGCACAAAATCGGGTCATGAGGCTTGTTAAGGCTGCCATTGTTCTCGGCTTTTCTTGGCTGAGGTGTCTGCCAAGCCACTCATCTCGGATACTGTGTTTGAAGGCCGCTAAGGCTTCGGCATCCGGATAGTTGACAATTTGATTTTCTTAGTGAGGAATCTGTTCCAAAGTTTGCGGGCTGACTCTCTAGGCAGCTGTATTATGTGACTTAAATTGTCCGCATCTGGAGGCCGGACATAGGTCCCTTGAAAGTTGGCCCCGAAAGCATCCTCAAGTTCCTCCCAACTTCCAATTGAGTTTTCAGGGAGGCTTTTCAGCCATTGATGAGCTGGTCCTTTTAGCTTGAGGGGGAGATATTTGATGGCGTGGAGATCGTCCCCACGAGCCATGTGTATGTGAAGAACAAAATCTTCAATCCAGACCCCGGGGTCCGTTGTTCCGTCGTATGACTCTATATTCACGGGTTTGAATCCTTGTGGAAATTCATGATCCAGCACCTCATCCGTGAAGCACAGGGGGTGTGCAGCCCCTCTGTATCTGGCCGTGTCACGGCTTGCTGCCGGCTGTTGTTGCTCCCGGTTTTGATTCCAGACTGGTATTTGATCGGCATGATCGTTGTGGTGACCATAATCCCGCAGCGGAGCCTGTCCTCAGGACCCATAGATGGACCTGGCTGCACTGGCCTTTTTGTCCAGGAGCTCTCGTAAATCGCGTGCGGTATCAGTGGCTGTTCTATCGCGGCCATGAGGTGGTTGGTCCGGCTGAGTAGCCGTATTATTTTTGGGCCGAACGGGTGCTGCGGCCTCATTGTCGAATTCAGGTAGCAGTTTGCGCTTTGGGTAGCTCTTTGTGTGGCGATTATCGCCATGTTTTCCTTCGGTGTCCAGCACCTTATTCCATTGTCAGTTGAGCGTATCCTGCGCGGCCTTAAGTGTTTGCTTCTGCTTCTTCAGGCTCCGCGCTGTGGCCAGGAGTTCTCTGCGGAGTTTGTCTTGCTTTGAATGTTCTTCTGGGATGATGAACGCATCGTCAACCGGGCTGTTATCTTCTTTGGCGGTAGCATGATGAGTTCGGCCCTCTAAGTTGTGATCGGGCATCTGCTCCGGGCTGTGTTTGGCCTGACCTGGTTTATCCTGCTCCATCGCTGGGTCCCCATGGTCGTTGTTGCCTTCAAAATCAACCGAAGTGTCATCCTGCCTTGGGTTGTTATCGTTATTTTTACTGTGACTGGACCTAAGGCGGCGCATGCGCCGTCGTTTTTGCTTTTTCCCGGGGGGTTTATCCTCCGCTGTGTCCTTTTTGTCACTATTGTCCTCTTTGGGGGTGTCCACCATGTAGACGTCGTGTGATGAAGTGGCAGTCCAGCACCGCGTGGGCGGTGGTTCCGGATCTTCCCCTGCATCGACGTCCATACCGTCGATGTTATTGGGGTCGATGTCAAGCATGTATGTTAGGTCATCGATAGTGGCTATAAAGTGGGTGGTGGGTGGGTCGCGATTTTCTTCGTCCTCCTTATCCCACACGGGCCGTACATAGTTCGGCCAGGAGTCTTCTGACAAAGAGGGAGACTTTAATGAATCTAGCATGTCTCAGAAGGGTGAGTGCTGAAAGATATCCGCGGCGGCGAACTTCATGACTGGAGCCCAGTTAGATTCAATGGGCACGAGTGCGCGCGGTCCGGAACACACGGCCGGAGGTGAGTCCGGGGGTCCGGAGACAGAGATTCCTTTAGGAGAGGAGTCTGTGTTCGTCTCCAACGCCGAGGAGTGTGCGGCCTCTGAGGCGGGGTCCATCCACCCACCCCTGGAGGGCACGACCCACTCTGGAGCGAAGTCCGGAGCGGTAGTAGGTGCGATGTTCCGAATACCGTCCGACTGCCGATCTAGGTCGTGCATGTCGTGATTGTTTGGCGCTCCTGACACAGGCCCGAATCCGTCGAAGATCAACTCTCCGAGGATGTCGGTGGTATAGTTTTGGTTTCCAAACCTGACCTGATGGCCGGGGGCGTAGATATCGATCTGCTCCAGATGGCCAAGCGAATTGGCCCGCAATGCGAAGCCGCCGAACACGAAAATCTGTCCGGGGAGGAAAGTCTCGCCCAGGACAGCGTGGTTAAAGGTTGGTCAAGCCATCTAGCCTTCCAGCGATGACACAGAGGAACTCTCAATGAAAGCACCAATGTTGGTGTCAAAACCGGCGGATCTCGGGTAGGTGGTCCCGAACTGTGCGTCTAAGGCTAATGGTAACAGGAGACTGGAGACACGATGTTTACCCAGGTTCGGGCCCTCTCGATGGAGGTAATACCCTACTTCCTACTTGATTGATCTTGATGATATGAGTATTACAAGAGTTGATCTAGCACGAGATCGGAGAGGCTAAGCCGTAGAAGCTAGCTTATGGTATGATTGGTTATAATCGTGAGTCCTATGGACTAAACCCTCCGGTTTATATAGACACCGGAGGGGGCTAGGGTTACACAGAGTTGGTTTACAGAGCAGGAGATCTACATCCGGATCGCCAAGCTTGCCTTCCACGTCAAGGAGAGTACCATCCGGACACGGGACGAAGTCTTCTATCTTGTATCTTCATAGTCCAATAGTCCGGCTGTCCGGATACCCCCTTATCCAGGACTCCCTCACTAAGGACGTATGAAGAAGTTCTCTGACCCGGCGGGTTTCAACCGTCGTCGGAGAGTCACCCTCCATCGGGAGAGCCGCCAGTCGTGTCGCCGACGCGATCGTGTTCTCCAACGGGTTAGAATAATGACCCGGTGGTGTCGGTACATACTGAGATGGAGCAGTGTTCATAGGGGAGGCCCCAACACCTGTGGTTGAACCGGCGTCCCAACCCCGGGTGCCGCAACCCGGTCTATCTCCGGCGGGTTACTAGGCCCTGCACTGGGTGTATGGAAAAGGTTTCGAGGATCATAAACCGGAGGGAGCCGAGACTGAGTCTTCTGGTATCTTCTCCTCATGACTCCATTGCACGCGTTCTGATCCATCATGAGCCGGCAAGTCTGCGCCTGAATCCGCTGAGCCTGAGCGTCCAGAGCCGGCCGCTCTACGGTCATCCTGACATCTTCCGCTGCCAGATCTTCCTTAGCCTGCACTATATCTAGTTTCAATTGCGCCACTTCCGCATCATGTTGAGCTTGATCCGCCGGGTTGATCGCGGCGGTTAACAGAGCGGTCATCTTATCTGTGAGATCCATCAGCACCTGAGCCGGCGAGCGCACAGGGCCTCCTGCCCCGGCTGCTGCTGACCCGCCGCAGTTGTGGAGTCTTGAATAGGTTGCGTGCTGGCCTTGAAGATTCCGACCCAGCTCGGCGGCTCAAGGAGATCCGGAATACTGCTGCCATCAAAACATCCCCCAAGCCCGCCGTCTTGTAGTTGATACAACAAACCTGTCTCGCCTATGGACGACTCACCATCAGAATAGATGGCCATCTCACCACCATATGTAGATACTTCAGAGAGTCCTCCGTGGATGCATCCCATGAAGGCACGCTTCACAGCAGGCAGAGCCCGAGCGGGTCTCGCACGCTGAGCCGTCTCGACGAGGTAGGTGCAGATGTTCGGCTCAGGGCCCGGCTCGCCGATCTTGCCGATGAAGACATGGATTCCGCCGAAGGGGACCCGGTACCCGTACTCAATTGAGCTGGCGTCCGGGCCCTAGCTTGCATCGTCGATGTAGAGCTTGCCGCAACGACTCTTGATCATCCATCCCACAACGTATCCCTTGAGCCCTTCGAAGATGCCCTTCAAGAACTCAAATCCACCATGCGCTAGCCCCACGGTGGGCGCCAACTGTCGTGGAATTGTCACGTCAGATGTCCTAGTGAAAGGACTTAGTCGTGGAGCCATTGCAACTAGCAAGCTTAAAGGGGTTAATCGGGACAAAGGACACGAGGTTTATACTAGTTCGGCCCCTTACGGTGAAGGTAAAAGCCTACGATCCAGTTTTGAGTGGGATTGCCTATGACTCGATAACTAGGGAGCGGAATCGCTTGACCTAGCTCACGATCTGATGTTACTTGGCCTGAACCACCGCCGGGTCGTCACTTTATATACAGAGGTCGATGCCCAGCGGCTCACAGAGTCCCGGCCGGGTCATAAACAGTGTCCGGCTCGGTCTCTTAACTATTCTTGCCTTACAATACAAGTCACGTACATATGGCGGTTTATCACTACGGGCCTTAAGTCGCCTCTGGGCTTTGGGCCCTTAACTGAACCGCCGTCTTCAACCTTGGTCTTGGGCTTCAAGAATACTTGTAGGTATAACCCGACCCCTCCTGGGCGGGTCATACCAATAGTTATATCCCAAACATCCTAGTTCAGCATCCTTCCTGTTGTACCGAGTAGGGCCACCACAGTGTTGGATCCTAGTCACCTGTGTCTTATGCGCTCAAGTTTTGATGAATAAGCTTTCGATAGAGATCAATACTGCCATCTTAAAGTAGTTAGAGCAACTCTAGCAGACCCCGTATATCCCGCGAACCCTCAAAATTCCGGCAAGTATACGGGCTCGGCCCAATTTTCTGGCCAGAACAGAGCCCGTATACTCGTCCGGCCCGTAAAAAAATTACAGCGGCCCGCAAACCGCCCTCCCCCAAGAAGTATATCTACAGGTTTGCGGGGCAGATATGGGTCGAAACCCTATCCTCCCGTCGCCGCGTTTAGCCGCAATTCCTCACTCCCTCCCTCGCATTTCTCGCCGCTGGTGAGCTCGTTTCTGCTCCAGCCGCCATGTGGGGCCGTATGTGGAGCCCCGGCCGCAGCTCCGGCAGGGGCCGCGACCCTGAGGGCGAGCGGTGGGTCCGCGCGGACGGCGCGAGGGAGCGCGCGGCCAAGAAGTGGACCAACCAAGACCTCGAGCCGCTGGCGTCGCTCCTGTTTCGCGAAACGGAGGATTACGAACGCTGCATGGGCTCCTTCGGTTGCGCTCCTCGGCCGCGGTCTCTTCCTCCACCGCGAGGGGTCGTTCCGACGCGGCGCTTCTCCCCGTAAAGAGAGAGTGGTTGGAGGAGCCGGAGGAGATCGAGCTCGTCGCCGTCAAGCAAGAGCCGAAGGAGATCGAGCGCCGAGGCATCGTCGGGCCCGAAGATTATGTGGCCGATGTCGACGCGGTCGCGGCCGCCATTGCCGAACGGAGCTTGCGCGAGGAGGCGGAGCGCCGGTGCCATGACGAGGAGCTCGAAGACCTCATCCTCAAGCAGGCGGTCGCGGCCAACCTTGCCATGAAGGAGAAGGACGATGAGTGGTGGCGCATCCACGAGGAGCAGGGGCAGAAGTTCATCGACCTCGTCAGCTCCGACGAGGAAGACTGACCTCCTCCACCGCATCGTCCTCGGCCGCGAGCTCGTCCATTTTGGTACATCGACCTCGGCCTCGCCGCCGCGAGATCCCCCACCCCCCTAGTAGTAGTGGTACAATGTAGTAAGTATGATCATGTAGTATATGATGAACTAGTGTATGATCATGTAGTATGTGATGAACTAGTGTGGTTGCAATTTCTCTCCCGAAACTTTTTTTTCTTCGAATTATACAGTTTCATATACGGGGTCTACTTTGCCGCGCACGATTTTGACTCGCAAAACAGTTCGACATCGAACTGTAAACGCCATATACGGGTCGGCTTTTTACGGGGTCTGCTAGAGATGCTCTTACAAACGTGATCCAAATTTCTGGGCCCTTGAATCGGAGGTGGTTCGGACCTAGAAGGTATACTGTTCTGTGTCGGTCGATGCCAAGTATATTGGTATGACAAACATGTGACCGCATATGTTTAAATGGTGGTGGATGAAGATTTTTTTTTTACATATAAGGGTCAATTGGTGAGGATTTTTACTCCCAAGCTTCATGGAGCTCTTTATTATGAAAATTTTATAAACATATTTATACGCCCCCAAAAATAGAATAAATCCGCTTATAAATATTAGAATGCAAAATAAAACTTTTGTATAGGTCGAAACAAATAGGGTGGTCTACGAGAGCACACACTGCTAGCGCTATTAACAAATATAGAAATTTGTATTTTGTTCTAATTTGCAAATACAAATATTTTTTAATTCATCAGTTTTAGTCATTATAATCTATTTGCCCTGGACCGCCACCCTGCTCGCTCTGTCCATGAGCTGGCTCTGTCGCCGTAGCAGTGTGGTATAATAGATTAAAACTAAGGGAAAGGATTTCCATAAGAGTTCTCAAGGATTAGAATCCTTGAGAATCTTTTCTACATTGGTCGTTCGATTCGTAGGAATGAATCCTATAGGAATTTCTCCTAAGGATACATTTGTACAACATTTCATGGGAATTCTAGCATTCACTTCAATCTCTTGGAAGAAATCCGTAGTTCTTCCTGTGATACAATCAAACAAACTCAAATTCATAATAATCCAATTGGCATGTCATTCCAACCATACATCTTTCCTATTTATGCATTTTTGCAATCTTGCAAAACAAAGAGGCCCTATAAATCATGTTATGTTGGCTCTCAAAGGAATAAAATACAGACATCTCAATCGTATATACTACTCTCTCCGTCTCAATCATAAGTGTCTTAACTTTGTACTAGCTCTAGTACAAATTTGTACTAAGCTCAAGACACTTATTTTGGGACGGAGGGACATGGCCAGCTTCATATCCTTATTGTATTGCGTCTTTTCTTCGAAAATATAAAAAGTATTGATTTAAAAAGACAGAAATATCAATGCAAACAGAGCCTGAGTTATTATCAGTCTTCAATGAATGAGGAAGACAACTTATGAGAAAAGCTGGGGAGGAGATGGCTTATTTTTTAAGCTGCCAAAAGAACTGATCCATGCCATGTTGGCTCTCAAGGGAACAAAGTACAGAAATTTCAACCAAGGGCTCTTGTATGATCATACATACCGCATGGCCGGCTTCATTTCCTTATTGTATTGCATCTTTTAATTTCTTCAAAAATGAAAGAAAGAATTATTTAGAAAAAGGAAAAGAAGTTGAAATCTCTAAGCCTTGATAATCGTTGTTTTCTGCAATGGAGCCTGAATTATTCTCAGTCTTCAGATGCCACATGGCAGAACACGACCGGCTATCACTGGCGGCCGCTGGGGGTCGTTGCCCATTTGGGGAAACCGCACGCGTGACTGACAAAGGGAGCGTAGAGTCGGCCGACCGCAGAGTGGGGGAAGTGGTCGCGGAGGCACCTGTCCCCGAACCTCTGGAGCACGCCGCAGCACGCCGGGCTCACGCGGCCGGCGAGCTGCCCGGACGCGAACCACTTGAGGACGTCGACCGCGCAGCGCTCCGCCTGCAGCACCGCGTTCCAGCATTCAGCCGCGACCTCGGCCACCTCGTCCTCTCCCGGGAACGGGCGCTCCGGGACGTCCGTCGCGGATCCTGAAGGCACGGTGGTAGTACCGGTCGTGGTAGCCGGAGGGATCGATATCGCGGTCGTTGGAGTGGATGCGAGGAGAAGGAGCCGGGCTGCGATGAGCGTGAAGGCGACGACCGCGGTCTTGGGAGCCATTGCTGTTTGCTCAACGTCAGCTACACTTTCTGCTTCTGTTGCTCTATGGATCGAAGTGAACAATGGCCTGTGGAGAGATGTCGGAATCGAGGGAAATGCTCAAGTGTTATATAGGGGCCGGGTACGGTGGAAGGATGGCCATATGTGGAGCGCAGGGGCTAACAGTCGACAAGAGCATAATTGCGTTGGAGTTTCTCTCAGATGGGTTAATTTGATCAAAACGGGTTATGTTAGCAGTACCGTATCGAGTTAATCTCTTGGTGTTAATTCCTCACAAAGAAACGAATGAATTCTCGGAGTTGATTCTCGGTTGTATATCAATTAACTCCAACTTCTCGAGTGCAACACAAAGCAGTTCGTGAAGTAAATAGCATAGAACTATTACAATTCGGGTCAGGGGTTCCAAAAAATTAGTACTAAAAATTTGTTTGTTGGTGATAACTACAGGTATCGAGGTCGGCTGCTTCGAAAAACCCAAATAACATAGTGCTTTACAATTGATCGTGATTATAACAGTTGGGGCCGCACGTAAGAGAACTGATTGTTTGAGCATTAACTGGCATGTGGGGCCACATGTCAGTGTCTCTTCCACAGACTTTTACGGAATAAACCCTACAAAATTAAAAAAACTCAATCGGGTCCCTACAAACATTTTTAAAAAGAAGTCGGATCATTGCAATCATTTTTAAAAAGCAACCAGGTCCTCGGACATTTTAAAAAAGTTATCTGGCATTAAATCTTCCGACCATGGAGTCGCCGCCGCCGCACCAACATGGTGCCCCGCCTGGGGTCGCCGCCAACGCGCTGCCAAGGGGCTCCGCCTGGAGTCAGTGCCCGCCAGTTGTTGCCACATGGGGTCGCTGCCTCGCGCCAATGGGAGTCGCGTTGGCTGGTCCTTCCGCACGTGGCGAGCGCAGCACGAGGCAGCCACTGGCCTAGTGGCGGGCGTAGAAAGGTAGGCTGAGAAGGAGGTGGACCGGAGGAGCGGCCAGGGTTGTGCCACGGAGATCGCGGGCGGCAAAGGGAGTAGCCCTTCTTCCCCCTTGGCCTGTTCTTCCTCATGTTCCGCTGGGTGGCTTTGATTTATTTCTTCAAAATATGTCGCTTTGATTATTTGCTCCATGACTGACATGCGTGCCCGTCGTGTCAACTAACGTTCAAACAAATGGTTTGTTTAGGGGCATGTTCAATCTGTCATAAACTGGATCAATTCTAAATTGCATGGTCATTACGTTTTTTTCGAAACAACAAACCACAAAACCTGTAGGTACCGGGGACAAACAAATTTTTGGTAGTTTTTTGGAATCCTAACACGAATTGTGGTAGTTTTATGCTATTTACTACGATTCATGGGTCGTGGTGAGGCTTTAATCCCTATGAAAGAAAATTCCTCTCCCGCTTGAGCGAATCGGGTGGAGCAACAACCCTAGTCCCCAGGGCTGCCGTCCCCTTCTCCCTTCCCTCTATTTCCTCGGGACAATCGATGGCGGTGGTACGGAGTCTCCTGGCGCCTGGAGGCACGGCCAAGCTCGCACTAGTAGAAAAAGGGTCAAACGTGAAGCACATTAGTGCCGGTTTGTATTTGAGCCGGCACAAATGTATACATTAGTGCCGGTTCCAACGGCTAGCCGGGCCGCTCTCATTAGTACCGCTTCATGGCTAACCTTTAGCACCGGTTCGTGCCACGAACCGGTACTAATGAGAGTGGTGGCAGGATGTTGTCAGTCTGGGCCCCCTCCAGCACCTTTAGTACCGGTTCTTGGCACGAACCGGTACTAAAGGTCGTCCTACATAAACCCTTCGTCCACCCGAGCTCGCTCTGTTCTTTCCCTTTCCCCTCTCCTCTCTGTTCTTCCCCTCTTCCTCTCCAGCTCATCACACATTTTGCCCAAAATCTGTCAAGATTTGAAGGCCCCCATCCATTCAAATGATCACAAAGGTTAGCAACTTTGTCCTTTCATCTCTCATTGCTAGATTAGCTCTTGCAATGATTTATATAGTTATTAATTTGTGAGTTTAGTAATTTGGGAGGAAATATATATATGTGCTAGTATTTGATTTATATGCAATTTGAGGTCAAAAATAACACTTAGTTTGCATATGTAGGTGTGGTTTACTTAGTGCCTTCTAAATCTCCGTCGTAACCACCATCGATCGCCCGCACCGTCCCGTCGCCGGCACCACCTTGTGGTGAGCCTCTTGTTCATGAAATTTTATATAAAAAATTGATGTTTGTGTGATTTGGATATATAGTTACTCGTATAATAATTATCTTACCCGTACGTTGTTTGTTATACATAGTGCCATGGTTTTGATATCCGTCTCCGTCGGCCCTCGCCCTTGTTATGATTCAGATGTGGTATATTCTCTTTTAAAACTATTTGTTGCATTTTGTGTTTATGACAAATTATGCCCATCAAGTTGACATAGATATTTTTATCTAGGAGGTATGTGAACCGGAAATTCCAACCGATCCTATTGTCGAGAGGTTAAATTTAGTTGAAAGAGAAAACGAGTAGTTGAAAGAAAAATTGAAAAGAATTGAGGGGGAGAAGATGGAATTGGAGTTGCACGTTGCCGATGTCGTCGATGATCACAAGATCAAGATGGAGAAAATGCGCTTGAAGATTAGAAAGATTAGAAAATATGCCATCGATAGTGAGGCTTGGTATCATTATGCTGTTGGATCAATTGTTACCTTAGTTGCGATCTTGATCGCATTTGTTGTTGCATTTTAATGCTTTAGCTAGAGAGTTATTTGTTTGTTGCATTTAAGTGTTGTATGAACTTGATGTATGAACTTGTATTAATTTGGTCTATTCGGTGTTGTGTAATGAAGATGAGCCGGCAATGGATGTACGATGACCGATGCTCTCCCCAGTTCGTTGAGGGCGTGCATACTTTTCTGCTTGCGGCTGAGGCAAACAAGCGGGCGGATGGTTTTATGCCTTGTCCATGTGCTGGCTGTAAGAATGGTCGCAATTACTCTACGTTAAGAACCATTCACGTCCACCTGTTTGAGTCCGGTTTCATGCCCCACTATAATGTTTGGACCACGCACGGAGAAAGAGGGGTTATGATGGAAGACAATGAAGAAGAAGAGGATGACGACAGCTATCCTGGCCATGGGTTCCCTGAATACGATGATACAACAATGGGGGAAGAAGATGAGCCGGTAATGCAGAAAGAAGCTGAGCCGGCAATGCGGGAAGAAGCTGAAGAAGAGGCATCAGATGAGCCCGTTGATGATCTAGGTCGGGCCATTGCCGATGCAAAGAGAAACTGCGCAAGTGATTTGGAGAAGAAGAAGTTGCAGCGCATGTTAGAGGATCACAAAAAATTGTTGTACCCGAATTGCGTAGGTGACAAGAAAAAACCAGGCACCACACTGGAATTGCTGCAATGGAAGGCAAAGAATGGTGTATCTGACAAGGGATTTGGAAAGTTGCTGGTAATGATAAAGGATATGCTTCCAAAGGACAACGAATTGCCCGAGAGTACGTACGAAGCAAAGAAGGCTGTCTGCCCTCTAGGGTTAAAGGTGCAGAAGATACATGCATGCCCTAATGATTGCATCCTCTACCGCGGTGAGTACGAGGATTTGAACGCTTGCCCGGTATGTGGTGCATTGCGCTATAAGATCAGCCACGATGAGCATGGTGATGTCGAGGGCGAGCGCCCCAGGAAGAAGATTCCCGCCAAGGTGATGTGGTATTCTCCTATAATACCACGGTTGAAACATTTGTTCCAAAACAAAGAGCATGCCAAGGCGATGCGATGGCATAGAGAAGACCGTAAGAAAGACGAAAAGTTGAGAGTACCCGCTGACGGGTCGCAGTGGAGAAAAATCGAAAGAAAGTACGGGAAGGAGTTTGCAGATGACGCAAGGAGCGTATGGTTTGGTCTAAGCGCAGATAGCATTAATCCTTTTGGGGAGCAGAGCAGCAACCATAGCACCTGGCCTGTGACTCTATGTTTGTATAACCTTCCTCCTTGGTTGTGCATGAAGCGGAAGTTCATTATGATGTCAGTGCTCATCCAAGGCCCTAAGCAACCCGGCAACGACATTGATGTGTACCTAAGGCCATTAGTTAAAGAAATCTTACAACTGTGGATTGGAACAGATGTACGTGCGTGGGATGAGCACATGGGGGAAGAATTTGACCTAAAGGCGTTGTTGTTCGTGACCATCAATGATTGGCCTGCTCTCAGTAACCTTTCAGGACAGACAAACAAGGGATACCACGGATGCACGCACTATTTGGATAATACCGACAGTATATATTTGAATAGTTGTAAGAAGAATGTGTACCTGGGACATCATCGATTTCTTCCGAGCAGGCATCCCGTAAGAAAGAAAGGCAAGCATTTCAAAGGTGAGGCGGATCACCGGACGAAGCCTCGCCACCATACTGGTGCTGATGTACATGATATGGTCAAGGATTTGAAGGTGATATTTGGAAAGGGTCCTGGCGGACAACCTGTTCCAAAGGACGCTGACGGACGCGCACCCATGTGGAAGAAGAAATCTATATTTTGGGACCTGCCATATTGGAAAGACCTAGAGGTCCGCTCCGCAATCGACGTGATGCACGTGAAGAAGAATCTTTACGTGACCCTGCTTGGCTTCTTGGGCGTGTATGGGAAGACAAAAGATACACCTGAGGCACGGGAGGACCAGCAACGTATGCACGGAGAAGACGGCATACATCAGGGTCATGCAAGCTACGCTCTTACCAAAGAAGAGAAGGAAATCTTCTTTGAATGCCTGCTCAGTATTAAGGTACCGTCTGGCTTCTCATCGAATATAAAGGGAATAATAAACATGGCAGAGAAAAAGTTCCAGAACCTAAAGTCTCATGATTGCCACATGATTATGACGCAACTGCTTCCGGTTGCATTGAGGGGGCTTCTACCGGAAAACGTTCGATTAGCCATTGTGAAGCTATGTGCATTTCTCAATGCAATCTCTCAGAAGGTAATCGATCCAGAAATCATACCAAGGTTACAGAATGATTTGGTGCAATGTCTTGTCAGTTTCGAGTTGGTGTTCCCACCATCCTTCTTCAACATCATGACACACGTCCTAGTTCACCTATGCGAAGAGATTAACCATTTGGGTCCTGTATTTCTACACAATATGTTCCCCTTTGAGAGGTTCATGGGAGTCTTAAAGAAATATGTTCATAACCGTGCTAGGCCAGAAGGAAGCATCTCCAAGGGCCATCAAAATGAGGAGGTCATTGAGTTTTGTATTGACTTTATTCCTGACCTTAAGCCGATTGGTGTTCCTGAATCGCGGCATAAGGGCAGACTAGATGGAAAAGGCATGCTAGGAGGGGAACAAATAATATGTATGGACGGACATTCTCTCACTGAAGCACATTACACAGTTCTACAGAATTCCGCCTTGGTGGCTCCGTATATGGATGAACACAAGAATTTGCTACACTCCAAACACCCGGAGCGGTCTGATGACTCGATTACACGTGAACAAACCAGGAGTTTCGCCAGCTGGTTGCAGACACGTACCATGCATGACACCTCTATTGAAGATGACCTGTACTTGCTGTCCCAGTTACCATCTTCGAATATAATGACTTTCAAAGGGTACAAGATAAATGGTAATACATTTTACACGATCGCCCAAGATAAGAAGAGCACCAACCAAAACAGTGGTGTCCGCTTTGATGCAGAAACCAAGACGGGAAAGGAAACATATTATGGTTATATACAGGACATATGGGAACTTGACTATCGACGTGGTTTAAAGGTCCCTTTATTTCGGTGCAAATGGGTCAATATGACACGAAGCGGGGTAACGGAAGACCCACAATACGGAATGACAACAGTGGACCTCAACAATCTTTCGTATGCAGACGAATCATTCGTCCTAGCCAATGATGTGGCACAGGTTTTCTATGTGAAGGACATGTCTACCAAGCCAATAAAAAGAAAAGATAAGGAAGCGAATGCATCGTACGATAAGCCAAAGCGGCACATAGTTCTTTCTGGGAAGAGAAACATCGTGGTAGTGGATAACAAGACAGACAAGTCAGAAGATTATGAAAAGTTTGATGAAATTTCTCCATTCACAGTGAATATTGACCCGAGCATCCCGTTAAATGATGAAGATTTTCCATGGTTACGGCGCAAAGGGACACACGCGAAGAAAAAGTTTCACACCCAAAGATCTGGGATGTGATCGGCTTCATTAGCTATCATCACTTTCTTCTGTGTTTCGCACCCAGAGGGGAATCTCTGTAATAGTTAGGGTAGTTATGTGTTTTGGCATTTGAAATGCGAATAAATTTTATGTGCAAACAAATTCACACTAATTTCAAATAATTCAAAATTTAAACTATTCAAATTTGAAAATTACGGGCACTAACAAAAAGTGTGTAATTTTTTGTACCTAAAGAGGCTATGTCAGCCTCCGGTCAGGCTATGGCCCCACCATTACCATTTAGTGCCGGTTCGTACCACGAACCGGTACTAATGAGGTTGTGTCAGGTAAGGCTGGGGCCCCACGAGCACCTTTAGTACCGGTTCATGGATGAACCAGACGTAAGCTGTTTTTTAGTCCCACCTCGCGAAGTGAGAGGGACTAGGAGCGGTTTATAAGCCCTGAGTGCAGAGAGGATGAAGAAGAGGATCAATGCTCTTGCTTAGCTTCAAGCCTTCAGGAATATGGTAGACTGCACGGAGCTATGCGCAGTGCAGTTTACACTATTCCGAAAGGCTTGAAGCAAATTAACGAGCATTGCACCTATTTTTTATTTTTAATAACTTATTACAACTCCGGACTTCTTCTGTTATGGACAAAACTAATTGCATGTCGACATTTCTTTTTTTAAGTTATAACTCCAGACTTTGACCATCAAGTTTTGCAGAAAAGAAAAAATAGCAGAAAAGAAAGAAAAACTATAGCTGAAAAGAAAAAAAAACTATATAAAAAACTACTCAAAAATAAATAGAAGAAAATAAATATAGCAGAAAAGAAAAAACTACTCAGAAATAAATAGAAGGAAAAAATTATATTTGCTATTTTTCAATCGTTTACAAAATGACCGTGAAATTGAAAATCACTACAAAATGAACTCTGAAAATGTTGAATTTTGGCAAACTAGATGAAAAACTACTCACAAATAAATAGAAGAAAATAAATATAACAGAAAAGAAAAAACTATACAAAAAACTACGCAAAAATAAATAGAAGAAAATAAAGCAGAAAAGAAAAAAACTATAATAAAAAATTGGGGCGCTGCCCTGTGGGCCTGATAGGCCACAGGTGTGTAATTACAGGCCTTAAAGGCCCAGCAGACTCACAGGGCAGCGTGCAGAGTTTAGGCCCACAAGCCTGCTATACAGAGGAGTTCGAAGTGGTAGCCGCGGCTGGGTTTATAAACTAGTGCAGCTGCCCTTCGCCCGGCGAGGTGGGACTAAACTTTGGGGTGGCAGCGCGAGGCCTTTAGTACCGGTTGGAGCCACCAACCGGTACCTAAGGGGGGGCCTTTAGTACCGGTATGTGCCACCACCCGATACTAAAGGGGGTCGCTTCCCGCCGCTTGGGCTGGCCAAAACTGGCCATTAGTACCGGTTGGTGGCACAAACCGGTACTAAAGGCCCCTCCTATATAAACAACATTTACGAAAATTTCATTCTCCCTCTGTTTCTTCCTCTGTTTCCGTCGTCTCCATCGCCGTCGCCGCCCCCGTCCCCGTCGCCGCCCTCATCTCCGTCGCCGCCCCCGTCCCCGTCGCCGCCCTCGTCTCCGTCGCCGCCCCGGGCCCGTCCCCGTCACGCCGTCCCCGCGTCGCCGCCCCGGCCCGTCACCGCCCCGGCCGTCGCCTCGCCGTCGTCGTCGCCCCGCTGTGAGCTCTCCCCCTCTAACCCCTCTCCCTCGCCCCCGGCGGCCACCATGCATGGGCGCCGCCCCTCCCCGAGCCCATACACACACACACACAAGCATGATGAACACACACACACATATGTATGAATTAATGCATGTATATATTAGTATATACGTATTTTATTTGTTTAATTAGTTTAGATTATTATTTTTTCACTATTATATATGTATGAATGCATGTTAGATGGATATAATTAGTGTTTAATTAGTATGGAATTTTTTTATATAATGTTGTTTTTCAGTTTTTTAATGGATGTATAGAAGTTGTGTTTTCTGTTTTTAGTGTTAGATGCTTAATTAGTATGAAATAGTATATAGATTTTTGAAATAGTAGAAATGTTAGAAATTTTAGTTATCAAAATCCAATCATTAAAAAAATGTTACTTTTTGCGGGCATATAACTAGTATTTGTTCTCGACGATGCCCGGCCCGCATCCTTGCCGTCGACCCGTCCGCGACGACATCCAGCCGACCCATGTCCGGGACTGGGCTCCGCCAGGCTGGCACTGGGAGGTGCTGCCTGGAGGGGCGCGCCGCTTGATGAGGAACCCGGCCCTGGGTCCCGTCGTCGACCCTGATCTCGTTTGGCGGCGTTCGCGTGGGCCAGTTTCGGTGCGGAGGGACCGCGTGTCAGGGAGGAGGACGAGGACGTCCATCGCTACATGGTTGCGTTAGAGGGCGGCAGGCTCTCCAATACCTGGCAGTATCTTCGGGGATCTCACTTCAGCTATGATCCTGTGAGGGTTCCTTCTCTTTGGGTGTCCACCGCCCGCGCCGCAGGAACCGCGAGTGTCCTAGATTCTTCTGTAGTATTCGATCTTTAATTAGCTAGCCAGTGATGTACTATTCAATATTATATATTATTCGAGACGATGTATTCGAGATTATATCTATTCTAGATGAAGTATTCGAGATTATATCTATTATTCGAGACGATGTAATTTGAATACTAAATTGTTTTATATTTCTTTTGGATTAGTTAAATAAAAGCTATGGCAGACAATACCGACAGAGAGGGAGAACAGACCATGTTCGATATGATACGCGGGACAGATGATGATCAGAATGAAGAAGATTATGACGGCTCCGAATTTCTAAACAACACCGGAGAGGGTGATATGATATTCGATCGCGACGACCGAATTAATGAAGTCATGAACTACAATTATGGCGATGACGAAGAACATGTTGCTCCTGAAACAACAAAGACCGGCGAGGTATATATATTTATATAAGCAGGTATCTGGTGATCATCACATGTTTTAAATGACTTGAAGATATATTAACGAATCGATCTTTGTTCTTTCAGCCATCCGGATCGAGCAAATCTTCAGGCAAAAGGACGAAACGAGGCCCGAACAAAAAGTTGAAGGAGGGCGTAAAGTACAATATCGAGGCAGTCAGACCTAATGGCGAACCATTAGCGCCTAAGAAGATTACGAACAAGTTCGTTCGTCAGTGCGGAGTTCTTGTGAAGGACCAACTCCCGATCTCCCTTCAAGAATGGAGAGAGCCAGCAAAAGACAAAAGACAAAAAGGCAAAGAGGACGCTGCTCCACGTCCAGATGTTACTTTTGTCGACAAGAATCAAAAAGATCTGCTTTGGGATACTCTCATGGAACATTTCACCCTACCAGATCATTTCACAGAAGCAGATGTGCAGAAAGTCAAGGACGCTGCTCTTAGGAAGATGGCGGTTGCATTCAAGAACCACAAAAATCGTGAATGGGACAAGTACGTCAAGGGAGGAAGGAAGACTCCAGTATTCGAGGGAACACTAGAGAACCAACGTGCTCATTGGGACGATTTCGTGAAATTCAAGGATTCGGAATTAGCTAAGGAACGGTCGAGAATAAACAAGAAGAATGCCGAAAAAAAGGATAAGTTCCATAAGCTGGGGCCAGGTGGCTATGCGGTGGCAATGCCTAAGTGGGATAAGTCTGAAAAAGAGATGGAGGATGCAGGTGTCACTCTAGTTACTAAGAGTTGGCCCCCCAGGTGCAGGACTTGGTTCTATGCGCATGGGGGGGAGTTGGACCCGAAGATAGGCAATGTTTCGACGAAGGGAAGTCTGAAGGGAGCCGACGATGCGATACTTGTTGCAATAGAAGAGGCACGATCGGGGGTGTTCCAGCCCAACAGAGAGAACGACGAGCTTACGCGTGCCCTGGGAAATCCTGAACACCCGGGAAGAACACGAGGCATGGGCGTTATTCCGTGGTATGAGGGGTTTTTAGACTGGAACACTGACTACAGAACCCGTGCGAGAAAGAAGATTGCGGAGGAGAAGAAGAGGAAGATGGAGGAGGAGCAAAGAAAGCGGGACTATGAACGCCTTCAAGGCCTAGAAGCAAGTCAAGCGGAATTGGCAGTCAAATTCCAGCGGCAGCAGGAGCAGATCGACTCACTTACCCAACAAAGGGGGTCTCAGCAGCTGCAGCTTCTAGCGGATGATACAGCATTGGATAGCACCGCCCCATCCATGCCGAGAAGCAGCGCGGGTTCCGCCCCGGACGACGCAATGCTGGGTAGATACCCCGTGGATGACATCACGGAGAACACTAACTGCGAGCTACACGTCAAAATAGCGAACATATCCATGAAGGTGGCGGACGCCGTTGCTTTTACAAATCCCCCCGAGGCAACCTTCCATTGCAACCCGATTACAGCGGGCTATGCTCGTGTCTTGGTTGATGAGGTGGTGGACCCACCATATTCAGAGCTACAGCTTGACATTCCTGGAGGTGACGACGAGCGCTTTCTCGGAGAGGCCAAACATCGTATCATCCTATGGAAAAAGGATTGCATCATCTTTCGAAGGCCACCGACACCGCGTCAGCCGACTCCTCGTTGAAGTCCGCCACCGAGTCAGCAGTCTCCCGCTCCTGCAAGTCCACCAAGTCCGGCAAAGTGTCAGGCCACTCCTCTTCCAAGTCCGGCAAAGTGTCAGGCCACTCCTCCTCCTCCATGTCCGCCACAGCGTCAGACGTCCACTCCTCCTCCATGTCCGGCACAACCTCAGGCCATTCCTCCTCCAAGTCTGGCACAGCTTCAGGCGGCCACTCCTCCTCGTCCAACTCAGCCCCGTCAGCCGTCTCCACCGCCTCAGCAATCGCAGAAGAGACACCCCGCAGCTATGGTGCATAGCGGTACGAGTCGAGGTAGTACAGAAAGTACAGGCAGAGGCAAGCGATATAAATATGGTCCAAGCCTCACGCCTCTTCCGCAGAGGGCTTATGACAGGTCCGAGGAGGAAATTGCAGCCATATCGAAGGCCGAGGTGGAAGCCCATTTTGCACCAAAACTACCACCGCCGCCAAGGGAGAAAGTGCTTGAGGAAACGATTGACCACTTCATTCGTATGGATCAACCACCAGCTCTCAAGCCTGTTGACACAGACTATGAGCGCCACATCAGGAAGTTAAATCGAGCACGTCTACGTAAGGAGGCGAGCTCGGGATCGAGCAAACAAGAAGCAGCTGTCAAAAAATGCGGGAAAACCATTCCCCGGCTGGGAGAACAGGCGGCGCAATCGATCCCCTCGCTTGTTGTGCCAACAAGACATGACAGTATGCGCGCCCAATATTATTGTGGGCAAACAGTTTACGTTCCTGAGGTGGGCAATGTGGTAATAACGGAGGAGCATATAATGCAGGCTGAAGTTCTCAAAATCACTGTTGGACAACTCCTCGAGATCGAGCCCATGCCTGTACTTAGAGAGGATGAAATAAAACGAAAATATGTCCGGGGCCAACCTTTGGTCGAGCCAGAAAAGGTCAAGAACCTCCCAACGAGAATGTATGAATTGCATCAATGGTACATGAACATTACCAAGATTTCAGATCGATTGTCCCTCATGGTGAATGTCAAGGAGGATCATTACTTCCATGAGAAAGCTCTGTCCGTTGAGTATTCTGAACTGTTTCAGTTATACAATCAAGACGCACTCGACAAATCTATCGTCAGTTGCTATTGTGTGTAAGTGATTTCTTTCTGTAATTTAAGTCTCAAGCTAGCTGTAGTGATCCTTTTGATCAATCATTACCTGTAATTATCCTCACTATATTCTTTTATGTGGTATTATGCAGGATGAAGATGTATGAAATGAGAAAATCTGGACGCTATGGCATTGGGTTCATTGACCCAAAGACCGTTAATGAATACACATGGCGGATAAATCGACATCATCAAAAGGACGTAGAGGACAACATGCTAGAGTTCTTGAAGCGCCTCAAATACAATGAAGATATACTACTTCCTTACAACTTCCAGTGAGTCACACTGTCTTGTACTATAAATTCTCTGTTTTTGCCTACTAGCTAGCTACATGTTTTTGCTTACATATGCCCGCTTAATTAAGACATGCAAACGTGTGTGCATGCAGATTTCACTGGGTCTTGTGTATCATTAAAGTTGACGACAGAACAGTTGAAATACTGGACTCACTACTCAAAGTTAAAACTGACTATAACACCTTGTTTGGGATAGTCAACATGTAATTTTAATCATTATTAACTATATATCTCGGCCTATTTAGTTTGTCATTTCATGATATGAACTATTTAATAACCCCTTTATTCATTTTCTTTGTCGGCGGGCAGGGCTTGGGCAAGGTTCATCAGCGTCACGGATGGCGAATGGAAAAAAAAGCTTCAATGGTTTCGACCCAAGGTAAGTAATTAAGTAGTACTACCTAGCTAGCTAGCTGCCATCTTTTTAATTATCATGCTTGATTAATTATTATCTGATCAAATTCCATTCTCGTAAAGGCCCTGAAGCAGGCGCAGGGGACTGATCTGTGTGCATTCTGCGTTTGCGAGAACATTCGCATGGTGGCGTCCGAAAGGAGCAGATCTCAAAGACAGGAATGAGTACGCTTGTCAGAACACTATTCACAATTTTTACACCATTATTGATATCTAGTCACACAACTAATACACATGCATATTGATCTCCTTCTTAACAGTTCAGAGAGGTGTGGGAGAAGCTCCTAGAAACGGAGCGCGTAAAAGTACTTCAAGAGAAAATAGCGGGATTTTTGCTCGACCAGGTCATAAATCCGAAGGGAGAATACTATTACCCGCTACCGCCCCCATGAAAACCACTTCCAATTGTCATCGTGCTCCAAAGGCACCAATTAGGCTAATGCCACTGGCTCCGAAGGCAACATGCATATGTAGGAGAAATTGTATACAGCTAGCTATACATTTGTGTATGTGTGAATTAATTAATATGGTGGTTTGTGAGACATTGATGATATATATATGCATGATTGGTTCTACTAGAAATTATATATATATATATATATATATATATATATATATATATATATATATATATATATATATATATATATATATATATATATATATATATATGCATAACGTGTACAATGTGTAGTATCGTAAAATACCAGCAAACCAAAAAGAATTAAAATGGAAACACAAAATTAAATGAAAAAGAAATCATAAAACTAAAAACCCCCCAAACCTTATAGTACCG
>NC_041389.1:623348640-623360679 GCF_002162155.2 Triticum dicoccoides
CCACACTTTAGTGCCGGTTATGAAACCGGCACTAAAGGGCCTTACGAACCGGTGCTATTGCCCGGTTCTGCACTAGTGTCGGGCCATGGCAGTGCGTCGGTCGGCTTCTGGCGACATCTTTGAGGCGGCGTGGGTCGTGTGGATGATGGGTGGCAGTGGCAGCGTGGACGGGGGTGCCATCACTAGTGCAGAATCAGGCATTAGTCCCGGTTCATCAACTAGGACTAAAGGGTGGGGACTAAAGGCCCCCCACCTTTAGTCCCGGTTCGTCATGACCCAGGACCAAAGGCCCACCTGAAGGAAATATGCCCTAGAGGCAATAATAAAGTTGTTATTTTATATTTCCTTATTCATGATAAAGGTTTATTATTCATGCTAGACTTGTATTGGTCGGAAACCTTAATACATATGTGAATACATAAACAAACACCGTGTCCCTAGTGAGCTTCCACTAAACTAGCTCGTTGATCAAAGATGGTTAAGGTTTCCTCACCATGGACGTGAGTTGTCATTTAATAACGGGATCACTTCATTGGGAGAATGATGTGATGGACAAGACTCATCTGTTAGCTTAGCATAATGATCGTTTAGTTTTATTATTATTGCTTTTTTCATGTCAAATACATATTCCTTTGATTATGAAATTATGCAACTACCAGATACCGGAGAAATACCTTGTCTGCCATCAAACGTCACAACGTAACTGGGTGATTATAAAGATGCTCTACAGGTATCTCCGAAGGTGTTTGTTGAGTAGGCATAGATCGAGATTAGGATTTGTCACTCCCAGTATCGGAGAGGTATCTCTGCGCCCTCTCAGTATTACACATCATAAGCTTGCAAACAAACGACTAAGAAGTTGGTCACGAGGTGATGTATTATGGAACGAGTAAACAGACTTGCCGGTAACGAGATTGAACTAGGTATGAAGATACCGATGATCAAAGTTCGGGCAAGTAACATACCGATGGACAAAGGGAATTACGTATGTTGTCATAACGGTTCGACCGATAAAGATCTTCGTAGAATATGTAGGAGCCAATATGGGCACAGGCGGAATCTCTTCTAGCTGCAAAGAGGTGGGTCCCGCGCTTACTTGACAAGTGGTGGGTCCCATGCTTACGTGGATAAGTTGTGGGTCCAGCCCATAACAGCTAATGAGGGCATCAGTTCAGTTTAAGGGCCATATCGTGTGTGGGCTATTTACTCGCTCAAAAGTGTTGCCCTCAAGCCATTCAGTCGAACAATGTTTCACTCCATCCAATTTCCACGAAAGATATTGCACAAGAGCTATTGACCCCAAAAGAACTGGCCCATGTCATGTTGGCTCTCAAGGGAACAAAGTACAGAAATTTTAACCAAGGGCTCTTGTATTCGATCATACATACTGCATGGCCGGCTTCATTTCCTTATTATATTGCGTCTTTTAGTTTCTTCAAGAATGAAAGAAAGAATAATTTAGAAAAAGGAAAAGAAGTTGAAATCTCTAAGCCTTGATAATTGTTGTTTTCTGAATGGAGCCTGAATTATTCTCAGTCTTCAGATGCCACATGGCAGAACACGACCGGCTATCACTGGCGGCCGCTGGGGGGCGTTGCCCGTTTGGGGAAACCGCACGCGTGACTGACAAAGGGAGCGTAGAGTCGGCCGACCGCAGAGTGGGGGAAGAGGTCGCGGAGGCACCTGTCGCCGACCCTCTGGAGCACACCGCAGCACGCCGGGCTCACGCGGCCGGCGAGCTGCCGGGACGCGAGCCACTTGAGGACGTCGACCGCGCAGCGCTCCGCCTGCAGCACCGCGTTCCAGCATTCAGCCGCGGCCTCGGCCACCTCGTCCTCCCCCGGGAACGGGAGCGCCGGGACGTCCGTCGCTGATCCTGAAGGCACGGTGGTAGTACCGGCAACGATCGTGGTAGCCGGAGGGATCGATATCGCCGTGGTTGGAGTGCATGCGAGGAGGAGGAGGCGAGGAGCTGGGCTGCCATGAGCGTGAAGGCGACGACCGAGGTCTTGGGAGCCATTGCTGTTTGCTCAGCGTCAGCTACACTTTCTGCTTCTGTTGTTCTATGGATCGAAGTGAACAATGGCGTGTGGAGAGATGTCGGAATCGAGGGAAATGCTCAAGTGTTATATAGGGGCTGGGTACGGTGGAAGGATGGCCATATGTGAATCGCATGGGCTAACAGTCGACAAGAGCTAAATTGCGTTGGAGTTTCTCTCGGATGGAGTTAATTTCATCAAATGGGTTATGTTAGCAGTACCGTATCGAGTTAATCTCTTGGTGTTAATTCCTCATAAAGAAACGAATGAATTCTCGGAGTTAGTCTACACGAGTTGATTGTTAATTGCAACTCCTTGAACTGGAACTCGCAGTGGCTCGTGGCGAGGATTTAGGCCCCGCTTGGGAGTACAAGTCAGTTCGTGTTAGGAGCACAAGTTGTGTCCGAAAAATATTACATCGAAACGAATCGACACAACATACAGTTTCAAATATATATACGCGAGGAACGCAACAATGAAACAGGTTTATAATTTAAACACACAGTTTAATTAATAGGTATTTGTTTTGAAAAACGGATCGAAAAGTAAAAGTACAAACGACCCATCCATTCCACCCGCACGTGGCGACGGATCCCATCAAAACATGCTAAGAGCATGTCCAGCCGCGCCCCCAACAGGCACTCCTCAGACGATTTTTTCGTGCCGGCGCCGAAAAAACATTCCAGTCACGTCCCTAAGATGCCAAATTCCGCCGGCTCGGCTCGTTTTTGGGCCCGGCGATCGCAGGCCAAACCCGGCGCACTAGCGGGCGCTCGGGGGCTCTGGCGCAAGTGAGAAGCGCACCTGGGGCCACACTGCCAGACGAAAAGTCAAGCCGACCGTCCAGATTCGCCTCCTCCCCACCCCCGCGCGCGCTCGGCCGCCACCCTGCTGATCCCGGCGCCGTCCACCACCCACCACAGCTAGATAGGCCATTCGCCGCCAGAAAGGAGAAGAGGTTTCGCCGAGGCAACCTCTCCACCGCCGTCCGGGAAACTTTTTCGGCGTTTTGACAGCGCAGGGGATGTATACCGGCGGTCGTGCGCCCACCTCGCCCGCAAGGTGTTCGGTGATTTGTCTGTCCGGCCCGGCGATGGACTCGGTCGACGAGGAGGCGCTCGCGGCGTTGCTGGAGGAGGAAGCCGAAGCCGACGTCGAGGAGCACGAGCATCTCATGGTGCTTGCCGCCCTCGCCGGCCTGCTTGCGAGCTGTGAAAAGCCGCGGCGAGGTGGCTCGGCGTCGGGGCGTGTGAAAGCAAAGAACCGGCATCTCTGGAAGGCTACTGCATGCTCTACTCCGACTACTTCGCCGATGCTCCATTGCACGGCGAGAAAACATTTCGGCGCCGTTATCAGATGAGCCGAAAGCTTTTCCTCAGGATTGTGAATTGCATCCGGGAGTTCGACAGCTACTTCAAGTGCAAGAAGGATTGCACCGGCACACTTGGATTCACCTCAATCCAGAAGTGCACGACAACTATGAGGATGCTTGCATACAGAGCTCCCGGTGATTCACTCGACGACTATGGGCGCATGGCCGAGTCCACCACCAAGTTATGCAGGGCAGTGGTGGCAGTGTTTGGACCACAATACTTGCGAACACCCAATGCGGAAGACACTGCTCGGATCCTAGCACAAAATGCAGCAAGAGGATTTCCTAGGATGCTTGAAAGCATCGACTGCATGCATTGGAAATGGAAGAACTGTCCATTTGCTTCGCAGGGGTTGTACAAAGGCGCCAAAGGCGGTTGCAGTGTGTTACTTGAGGCCGTGGCCACACAGGACCTCTGGATTTGACACTCTTTCTTTGGGATGCCAGGAACTCACAATGACATCAACGTCCTGCAGTGCTCCCCTGTCTTTGCCAAGCTTGTCGAAGGTCATTCTCCTCCCGTGAACTTCGAGGTCAATAGGCGGCACCACAACAAGGGGTACTACCTAGCTGATGACAGATATCCGAGATGGTTGACGTTTGTGAAGACTATCTCAAACCCTGTGCCAGGAGGCAAGAATGCCTTCTTTGCGAAGGTTCAGTAGGCTTGCAAGAAGGATGTCGATCGGGCATTTGGTGTGCTCCAATCTTGATTTGCTGTTGTCCGGTACCCTGCTCAGACCTAGTCGAAAGATCAAATGTGGGAGATCATGACTTGTTGTGTCATCTTGCACAACATGATCATTGAGAGCGAGCAGGAAGAGCCAGTTTTGACACATAACCATATTACAGACAGTTTCCTCTTGCCCAAGTTGATCACCAGCTCACTACAAGGATCCGGGTCTATTGCAACAAACGCACTTGTTGTAATACATGTTGTTTCGTGGCGATAAGTACCTATTGCCACGAAACAACATTCGTTGGCAGCCGTTGCGACTGGACACATGGTAATAGCTTATTACCACGAAAAAGCAATTGTGGCAATAAAGCGTGCTATCGCAACATCTAGGCGGGAAGTTGCCACCACTACTAGAAAAACCCCTACTAATGGCGCACCTAGTATGGCCATTAATGGCGCATCTGTGGTGCGCCATTAACAGCACGCCATTAGTAATTTTTACTAATGGCGCACCACCTGGTGCGCCATTAGTATCTGGTATACTAATGGCGCACCGCGGGTGCGCCATTAGTATAGGCCAGGGTGCGCCATTAGTATGCCTCCCAGGGGCCATGTATATCCAGGTGCTTTGCCATACTAATGGCGCACCACCACTGGATGCGCCATTAGTAACTATGGCATATTAATGGCGCACTTACCAGTGATGCGCCATTAGTATGCTTTGTCATACTAATGGCGCACTGTCATGTGATGCGCCATTAGTATGAATATTAGGTTTTTTTATTTTTTTTATTTTCTGTTTTTTGCACAGGTTACAAAATGTATAATTTGACAAAATATAGACAGCACACATCAACAACAGATTCATCGAATACAATAGAAGATTAGTCTTTGAATACAATTCATCATATTAGTCTCCGAATACAATTCATCATATTAGTCTCCGAATTGAAAAGACCGAACAAAGATAGAACATTATATTACAAGTCTCGAGACCGCGAGTAGCGAGTTTGTCTTCACATTACAAGTCGATATCGATCATCTAAACTATCATCACATAGAAGAGAGTTGCGGTCATCACGATGAGCATCATCACGATGAAACTCGTCTTCATCCGGTTCCTCCAACGCTCCCTCCCCTCTCCCGCTAGATAGCGGGCGTATCTAGATTCGGCCTCGGCCCTAGTGGTGTACCCTTTGTAACTGTTACCGCTGAATCGGTGAACCTGTCTCCGACACTCCTCCTACTCATCGTAGACTCCGGGAACCTTACCCTTGTACACGACATACGTCGGCATCGCTATGCACTAGCCAAACGAAACGTTAGTACCAATTCACAGACAATACATAAGCAATATATAATTATGCAACAGAAAGATCGGAAGAGAAAAGCAAGACATTAATAGCATCGATTACATCTAAGTTGAACGACTCTCGAAACCAAAGAGACATACTACAAGTTCATTAAAGTTTAATTACAACATGAGCCAATCGATGTTTCAGAACTAGACACAGCATCACTGCTTTCGACTCGACTCAAGGGACCGAAGCGTGGATGAAGCCGCCGTCTATCGTGGGAGTCATGAAATAACGGTCGTTGTCAGCCTGCATTTGTAGCATTGTGTCGATGTCACTGTTGGACGGTTGATTTCTGAGGTAGAACTGCCCCGAGGTACGAAGGACATCTTGCTGGATGATTTCCGCAAACTCCGAGTGGATGCGAAAGAATTCTTGTCGGAGGTCCGCGTCCTGGATTGCCGACACGCTCGCGGCCCAATCTTTGAGTTTACTCGGTAGCAGAAGTTGATGATGGTCCCGTACGATCGCCCGCATGTGATGGATGGCGTAGTAGGCACCCTTCTGACCGCCAGGCGGCTGCTTGACGCAGCAGAACGTCGTATTGTGGGAGAACACGTGCTTGCCGTACTTACGAATAGGCCTGGCGAAGGTGCCTCCAGATTTGGCGTAGCCGGGGAGAACATCATCAAGAACCTTCTTGACATTTGTGTAGTCTACGTTCGACTGACGGTCCGGGTCAAAATACGTGGCCATGGAATATTTGGGGCTTAGGAGGATGAGCGTGCAACGTGTGTCACTGCAGAAAACATGGAATGTTAAAAGAAAAACGATCGAAATGTAAGAATTCATATGTTATGGGCCGGTTGAGGGGAGGACTTACTCGGGAAATTAAGGCACGAGGAAGTTATCCTTATCTTGGTTTGCCAGAATGACGCCTTCGAGGTAAGAACTCGCGACTTGCCGGTCCCCAGCGCTGCCCAAGATCTTGGCACGCATGTAGAAGGGGTCGACTATCACGATGTCCGGGGTCTTGTCGCGAATGATCCGCATCTCCATACTCAGCGAAAATAGCCGAACGAAGGTGTAGTGCAGCGGATGAAGGTTCAACATAGCGTGGATGTCATCAAAATGCAGGACGATCGTACGCCCGATGGAGTTATCCACAAATCCCTTGCCCTCTGGCACCTTGGCCGCGAAAACTGGGTATGCCACATCCTTCTCCCTGAGACGCTGCTTCTCCAAAGAAAGAACAGTGTCATGCAGACTCCGCATAGCACCGGTTGCAGCATTGAGCATATTTGTCGGTAGCATCGCCCTACCCGCCACATGCACCCTCCTCAAGATATCCTGCGGTGAAGGTGGCCCGTCCTGAGCACGGATCGTACTCGGTGCCGGCTTGCTCGCACCCTTCTTAGTCTTTCTTTTGCGTGCCTTCTTCTTCTCCTGTAATGGGACCGAGTTCTGCTCACAGACCGCCTTCTTGAGTGTGTTGGGGCTGATAATATTTCGCACCTCGCCTATCTGAGGCTCAGTGAAGTCGGCAGCTGGAGGCGTCTCCTGAGAGCTGAACGTCAGACGGCGCCTGTTGCAACTTGGCTTCTCCGCGGTACCAGCTAGATCGCACACGTCTTTTGTTGGGTTTGGTTCTTGAGAAGGAGGCCCCATGAAGTCGCCATCGTACCCATGATCGGCAAAGTACTGATCGACGTTACCAAATGTATCATCGTCGTCGTCGTCGTCGTTTTGATCCTGTGCCATATGCATGTTTGGATCCAGTGGCATAGGGATGTCCGGCACCGTTACGGCGGTCTTGCCATGGGGCCGACTTGGCGCCGGCACGACTGGCGGTGTTGTCTTTGGGGTGGTGTCCCCCGCCCCCAAACGAATCTGGCTCTTCGGCCAAAGCAGGGGCCAGCTCAGGCAGGTGCTGAGGGTCATCACATCTTCATCGTCGGCCCCGACGCGTCGAATCGGAGGTAACAAGTCGTCGCAGCTTGGCAGCACCCGAACCAGTTGAACCCTAAACAAGTTGGGTGGCATCTGGGTACCGTGGAACAAGGGGTTGCCCGGTTGAACGATTTTGCCCTTGGCGACATCGACCAACTCGTTGTTCACGAAGTGGAGGAGAGTGCACGGAACGTCGGCGGCGCCCTGCGAAAACATGTAGGGCGTCAAGGATGCCCAGTCAAAGGCAAGGAGATGAAGTCCTCGGCCGAGAGAGGCTTAATTAGTTACCGTGATGATGGCGTCGAGCTCGGCTAATGTCGACGCACCGCCAACGGCGGGCGTGCAGTTGACGGAGGTGCCGCTTGCTGCAGAGGTGTCGGCCGGCGTACACCCGGGTGCATTAAGCTCCCGTGCCGGTGTCAGAGACACCAATGTCGCCTCCGCCGGAGGCACCAATGGCCCCGCCATCGCATTATGCGAGTTGCTGGCCGTGAAGCTAGGAATCGGGGGCGGCCCCTGTTGGCCGCCCGCAATCCACGCACTCAACCCCGAGATCAAGGTAGGCACAAGGGCGGTGATCGTCGCTCCGAGTCGTTGTTCCACTTGCTCTTGGACAATCTCCGGAATCCGCGCCACCTGTGCCTTGAGTTCTTGAACCTCTCGCGCCTGGCTTTCCGAGCTGGTCTTTTTCTCCTTCCGCACACCAGCGGTATAGTATGACCCCCATTTTGTCAACAAGCCTTTGCCGGCCACACGACCAGCTGACGTCGGCTTACTGAGCTTATCCTTGTTCTTCATTCCATTCAACCCCCTATTTAGAGTGGTGACCCAACGGTTGCTCTTAGTCGACCCCGCGCTACTGCTTTCAGTCGCCTGCGGAAGGAATGCGAACCATTTAGAAATTTGGCTTCATTAATTAGAATGCAACCATATGGAGCTAATTACGCGGGGGTGTATTCCTTACCAGAACAAGCTCAAGCTGCCTGGTCTTCGGATCCGTGGTAAGCTCCTTTGTTTTCGGGTCCTTCTTGTACCGGGCCCTGACAAAGTTCCTGGTCTCCTTGTCACCGTATTTATCGAAGAGGGGCGGTAGGCCTTGCTCGGCACGGTCCGCCTCCTCCTTGTCCCATATAGGCTCCGCCACTCTGTAACCGTCGGGACCGAGTGTGTGTTCCCCTATGTTCAGCTCCCGCATTTGTTTCCCCCACTCACTTGATTGGGAGCTTGCGGTGCTCGAGCAATTGATCTTGAAGTCGTTGTAGTCATCTTCGGTGATCGAAGGATTTTTCTCCTTAATCTTCTGATAACTCTCACCTTTCTCGATCATTCTCTTCACATTGCTTTTCCAAGTAGATAGGGCCTTGCTCATCTTCGTGAGGGCAACATTGTTCACTTTATTCCCTTTGAGGCTTGTGTTTTCAAATTCAGCGGGGAACTTGTATCGTTCGTGCAGCTTCGTGAAGAGGAGGTTGCGCAAATTCCCTCGGTCAGGATGCCTCAGGTTCTCGGTGTTGATCGAGACGGTGCTCCGGACAATGCACCCGAGCTAAAGCGAGTACCCCTTGACTATTCGTTCGGGCGCCGTTGGATTCCCATTGGAGTCCACTTCAGTAACTTCCTCCTTGAGGGTGCGGAGCATGATCGGGCGCCGGTCCTTCCGTTGCCTCTTCAGTTGGCTGCCATCTGTGCGTGCGCCGCCATCATCAGTGGTGGCATCCTCGGCGGCACCATCAGTGGTGGCATCAGTGTGGTCATCCTCGGCGGCACCATCCGTGGTCTCAGGATCGGTGGGGAAGGCGGCGGCCTCATACAAGTGAGGTTGTTCCTCCATCTCCTGGGACAGCTCCCAGAATGCCTTGCCGCCCGAACCCCCGGCCTCATCGTTGTGGGCCATGTTTCTCTCTAAATAGAAACAAAGTTTGGTCAAAAAGTTGGTTATTGTCAAGGAACAAGATCATGGTCTCATCATTTAGGGTTTGTCGGCACCGAGGCATCCTAAAATCTAAGCTTTTATCATTGAGGGTTTTTCGATGCCGAGGCACCCTAAAAGCCTAACCTTTCATCATTTCGGTTTTTATCGACACCGAGGCACCCCAAAAGCCATGCATTAGTCACAAGTACGCCGGGGCACTTGATCCTACTTAATTAACTACTAAGATACCCCGGCCCATGCATTAGTCACAAGTACCCCATATGTCCTATTTTTAGCAGAGTCATGCTAAAATTCACGGAAAATTTCAGCATGACCTTTGCTGAAAATAGGACATATGGAGTACCCGAATTTGCCGGAACAGAAGTTAATCGACATTCCGGCAAACTCAAGGGCCTCTCGGGGTACCTGCAAAATCATTATCCCAGGTGGACAAGGCAATGTGCTACTTGCTTAAATATCATTTGGCCAACTATCTGAAACGTTCGTGCACACTTGTCCAATCCTTCCAGAGCAGTAAGAGCATTATGCATATATAAGTAACATTTCCAGGGTCTCACTACTTCACAACAATTTAATTATTGTCAAATGTTAATCACAAACCAAAACACCAACTATCATATGACTTCAGAATCATATTAGTGTCCAATTACCACTTGAGTAAATCATCACTATGACATACAAGATGCGGGTGAACAGTTACAACTATCAAATCACAAACAGGCAGATGAAAGAGTGTATAGTTTTTTCCTTCAAGTGCTCAACATAAATTCAGATTGCATGACTGTATACCCATGAAGGCATTTTCATAAAACCATTCATCAGATAAGAGGTAGAAACTCTAGTGGAGCAATGAATGCTTAGTGTTTGGCTGCAGCAGAATGTGTCATTTCCATAGATAACTTGATTTGACCAATATGAACACAACCTTTGAATTTGACCATTCAGTTATCGCCCGGGGTCACTAGGCCCTCCTACTTGTAATTATTGTTAATTTTCAGTTCCTAGCTAGACATAATGTTGTCCCTAACTGTCCCTAGTCTGTTCAAAAGCTATGATGGATCATTTTCTGATTGACTAATATTGGTGCAAATCAGGTTAGTCCTCAGCAGTTACCAACTAAGTCTTTTTGTCCTTCTTTTCTGCAAGTTCAGGTGGGATCTTGTTCAGCAATCACCGCACCAATAAGAAAGAACAGAGGACAGTACACAAAATCGTTTGCTAATTCTCAGAATCTCTGCAACAATGCCTTAGTCAATATTCTTGCTTGATACAATTGTTCTTGGAATAATATATCAACAAAGAGAAACTCCCCACACATTTGATCTTGGTACAGACACAAGTGAAAGAATCTGTTATATATATATATATTGGCCATAGCTTACACCAGAACAGTAGCAACTAAACTCTGATTACTCATTTGGTTGAACCAAAAGTCAAACTGATAAAATCGGAACAAGGATCGATAGTACGCTCAGTTTCACTTAAGATATAAAGTATGGAAACTCCATGTTTACCAGCTTTGCAGTATAGACAGAGCATATTGAAATTTTGCAGCATAGACAGCACAGTTGATAGAAGCTAAATCCAAAGACCAATGCTCAGACCGCTAGATACTGATACTCTTAATACAATAAAAACCGGGAGTGCAAAGCAGAGTAATTGGATACAGACCAATGCATCGGCATGATCTGATATTGTATCAATGGAACAAGAGAAACAAAGAATTTGCTAAAATGGCGTGTCACACGCAGACCATATGATACAGTTTCCAGTTCAGCAATTCAGCAAACAAAGAATTCTGCATCTAATCAACTACTCTAGGTATGTACGTACATGGCAGACAAAAACACCTAGCAATAGCAACAAGAGAACATAGTTTCGTCCCTTAGGAAAAAAACACGCCAGAGCATGAGAGATGGAGAGAGCAGAGAGAGGGGGGGGGATGATACCTTGACGAGCTCCCCTGATGGCGTGGGTAGTAGGGTCGGGGCAGCATCCCGGGAAGAACTAGGCACACGCGGTCCGAGGTGCGTGCAGCCTGCGCGCGAGAGGAACCAGCATCATCAGGGAACCTTGACGGCGGCACAATCGAATCGAACAAAGGGGGAGGGGGAGGAGAAGAGGACCTTGCGAGACCTTCAATGGTGGGGTCGCGGGAGAGAAGAAGCACGCGAGCAGCGGCGTGGTCGATGGGAGGAGCTCGAGCAGAGGTGGCGGCGGATCTGGCCGGCGTCGAGGGCGGCGAGGCGGCGGCATCGGGAGAGGAGAGGGGAAGGGGATCGAGGGCGAGGGCTCGGGCGAGGGAGAGAGAGGGGATCGAGGGCGAGGGCTCGGGCGAGGGAGAGAGAGGGGATCGATACGAAGTAGGGGGGCACAATACTAATGGCGCACCACCCCTCGGTGCGCCATAAGTATATACATGCTAATGGCGCACCTCGACCTGGTGCGCCATTAGTATTTTTTTTTATTTCCGCTCGAGCCAACAGGTTATCTCCCACCTGACCTTATCCACATCAACTCCCCTCTACTAGCTCGACTGGTCAGGTGCCAGTTCTCACACCAGGAGGTCCTGGGTTCGATTCCTAGGCTCCACAAAATTTTTTTATGCATTTAAAATGCTGTTTCATACTTATTTGTGTTTAAATATGTTCAAACTTGTTTAAATCATAACAGTAATTTTTTTATAAGACAGTAATAATTTTTTAAAAAATATCATCAAGCAGTAATGCCGGTGGAGCGGGGGAGGGTGCGGGGGGTCGGTGGCAGCGGTT
>NC_041389.1:623361101-623398229 GCF_002162155.2 Triticum dicoccoides
GTGGACCGGGGGGTGCTCGGCGGCGAGGGGGACCGGATCTGGCGAGGTGGGATAGCGATCGAGATGGAGGGGGATCGAGATCGAGTGTCCATGAAATTTAAAAATATTCATGATAGTTCAAAAAGTGCCCATGAAATACAATCGAGAAATGAAGGCTACGATTTAAATACAATCGATCTTAGCTAGCTATCTGTTAACAATCTTCTTGCCCTTCTTTTTCGCAAATGGAGTTCTTCTGTGGAATGGACGTCCTTTAGGTAGGGTGGTCCTGCTTCTTCTTGTGGTGTATGATGCTACTTCATCATCGTCGTCATGTTCGATCCTCGGGTCGCCGTAGTTGTCGAAGTCTTGCTCATTGGCTACACCATCCATTCCGATGATCTTCCTTTTGCCTCTCCTCACGACAACACGACTGGTCTTTAACGGGTCGGTAATGAAGAAGCATTGGTCCACTTGGGAAGCCAGTACCCATGGCTCATTTTTCGCGGTGACGTTTGCGTCCGCGGTCTTGGATTTGGCTTCGGGTATAACCATGGTGGTGAAATACCGGTCTTCTTTTAGGACGCTCTTGGCCCATCTGACACGGAATACGGGACCTTCTCTCCAGCGTAGCTCAGCTCCCAGATCTCCTCGATCCTTCCGTAGTATCTGTCCTTGTCGTTACCGGTGTAGGATTCCATCGTTACCCCGGAGTTCTGATAACCATCGCTCTTCATGTCCTTGGCCTCGGTGTAGAATGTGTAGCCGTTGATATCGTACGCCTCATAGGTCATCAGGTTGTGCTCGGTGCCCTGTGACAAGGCGAATATGAGTTGTTCTTCCGCGGAAGAATCCTCATGTAAAGGGTACGACAGAAGCTTCTGCTTGAACCAACGCGTGAAACATGAGTTGTGCTCTTTGAGTATATCTCCGTCCGTCCTCTATTGGCCTCGGTCATTGTACGTCTTCTTAATAAAGGTTTTGTGCTCTACCACCCAAGGATCGGCCACGTCTATGTGTTGTAGCGCGACTAGGTTTGCTCTTTCAAAGTCGGCGAGTCGACCCTCGAAGTCAACATGCATTTCACGGCGACCCTCACGGTGACCCCATCCAGCGAGCCTGCCGAGGTGCCTGTTGACGGGCAGACCAACGGGGTTCTCGATGCCTAGATAATTCGTGCAGTAGGAGATGCACTCTGCGGTCAGAAAGCCCCTGGCTATGCTTCCCTCTGGACGTGACATGTTGCGAACGTATCCTTTGATGACACCATTCATCCTTTCGAATGGCATCATGCTGTGCAGGAACGTCGGCCCGAGTTGGATGATATCCTCCACTATATGGACCAGCAGATGCACCATAACGTCGAAGAATGCGGGCGGGAAGTACATCTCAAGCTCGCATAGTATCACCACGATCTCTTCCTGTAGCCTTCTGAGTTGCCTCATGCCAATCGACTTCCGAGAGATGACGTCGAAGAAGTTGCATAGGCCAAATAGCGTTTCACAGACGTGCGCGTCCATGATCCCACGGATTGCAACTGGAAGTATCTGCGTCATTAGCACGTGACAGTCGTGAGACTTCATCCCGCCGAACTTCTGCTTCGCTGGGTCTAGGTATCTGCTTATCTTCCCCGCGTAACCGTAAGGAAGTTTTACTCCTAGGAGGCAGGTGAAAAACTGCTCGATCTGCTCCTGACTTAGAGTGAAGCACGCGGGAAGGTAGTCATTTCCGGACTTCTTGGCCTTTTTGCCTTTGCGACGACTTTCTGTGTCCTGCTTCGCCTCATCATCATCATCATCATCATCTTCATCATCATCATATATAGCGTGAAGCTCCTGCCTGATGCCCATTGATTTCAAGTCTGCCCTTGCTTTCGGCCCATCTTTGGTCCTCTCTGGCATGTTGAGCAGGGTACCAAGCAGACTCTCGCACACGTTCTTCGTGATATGCATGACATCAAGGCTGTGAGGCACACGGTGGATCTTCCAGTACGGCAAGTCCCAGAAAACAGACCTCGTTTTCCATACCTTCAGCAGCGGCTCTGGCGCCTTTTGCTTCTTTCCCGGCAGTGGGCAGTCTTTCCAATTTTTCAACAGCTTGTCTATTTCCTCGCCGCTCCTCGTACACGGGCGTTTTCGGGGTTCGGTTTCACCATCGAACAGATCCTTGCGTTTCCTCCACGGGTCATCGTCGCGAAGCCACCTTCAATGTCCCATGAACACGGTTTTCAAAGACACGGGATCTCTATCTAGCTGGCAATACGTTGTGTCATCCATGCACCTTACGCATCCAGAAAATCCGTGGACTACCTGCCCCGCAAGATATCCGTAACCGAGATAGTCGTGCACCGTCGTGAGCAGTGCGGCTCTCATAGGGAAAAATTCTTTCTCTGCGGCGTCCCACGTATTGGCTGGCGTTTTCCACAGCGTGTCAATCTCCTCTTTCAGCAGCCCCAGATACAGATTGATGTCGTTCCCTGGTTGTTTCGGCCCTTCAATTAGCATACTCATGTGAATGTACTTCCTCTTCATGCACAACCAGGGGGGAAGGTTGTACATCCACACGAACACAGGCCAGGTGCTATGTGTGCTTCTCTGGCTGCCAAACGGATTGACTCCATCGGTGCTCGCGCCCAGCATGATGTTCCTTGGACCGTTCCCAAATTCTGGGTATTCGAAGTTCAATGCTTGCCACTGGCTCGCATCCTTAGGGTGACTCAGCATCTTGTCTTTTTTATCTATCTCCGGATCATTTGCGTCATCTTCTCGCTTCTTCTCCTCCCTATCCGCGTGCCAACGCAGGAGCTTTGCTACCTTAGGGTCCGCGAAATACCGCTGCAGACGAGGAGTGACCGGAAAGTACCACACCACTTTTCGAGGAGCTTTCTTCCTCTTCTTGTATCGAGTGACACCGCACACCGGACATATGGTAGACTCCGCGTGCTCGTCCCGATAAATGATGCAATTGTTCATGCACACATGGTATTTCACGTGCGGTAAATCTAGAGGACACACGATTTTCTTCGCCTCCTCCAAACTGGTCGGGCACTTGTTCCCCTTGGGAAGACGTTCGTGCCAGAATGACATGTTCTCGTCGAAGCATGCGTCGGTCATTTTGTGTTTTACCTTCATCTCCAGAGCCATGAGCGTTACTTTCAGGCGGGTATCCTCGGGCCTGCATCCTTCATACAATGGAGTAACCGCGTCTAACTCAAGTTGATCCATCTTGGCTTTCTCTCGGGCGGCAGCTCTTGCGTTATCCGTCTGCTTGAGAAGCAGCTCTTGAATATGAGGGTCCTGCACCCAGCCCATCGATGGTCCAGCGTCGTCTGCTCCGCCGGCATCATCATCATGTCCTGCATCTTCTACATGATGACTGTGTACAACATCACCGTCGTGATCATCTCCTGGGGATTCTTCGTCTTCTCGCCCCCCCCAGCCGCGGTGGTTGTCTTGCGGCCCTTCCTCATTTCTTGCCCGCCCCCCATGGACGACTTCGTAGTCATCTTCATCACCTTGCCACCGATAGCCATCCATGAAACCACGCAAGAGCAGGTGGTCCCGCACCTGCCCGAAATCCGGGTCCGCAATAAGGCTATTCAACTTGCATCTTCGACACGGACATCTTATCTCCGTCTCATTCTTTTGAAGCATCTCGGCCTTCGCGGACCTCAAAAACCTATTCATGATGCCTTCGGTCATCGTGTGGACCATGGTCGCCTGCGGGGTAGAGCAAAACGATATTTTAGAACCAAGAAAAAAATTTGGCATGACTTTCCCTAAAAATAGGACCAAAAAGAATGCTTAATGCCAAAATTCTCGCCGAAACGGAAATGAATCAACATTCCGGCAAAATATTGGCAATATCGCATTTCAAATACCGGTACACCTCCAAACACAAACACATATTCAACACCACAAACATATGCAACACCACGAACATACATAGATCTAGCTAGGCCATAAAAAGTGCATGTGCACATTGTTGTAGGGAGAACAACATAAATATAGCTTCCCCCCTTACTTACCTAGCAAAACAAGGTAACTTAACCACTTAATTTGAATGAATCTATGGTGGAAATGAGGTGAAAAAGAGGAGGCACCCGAGACAAGGAGGAGGCGGTGGAGAGAATGAAGTGGGGAGAAAGTGAGTGTGGGAGGAGAGGCTGTCCAAAATATCTTGTTGCTGCCCACTTACTAATGGCGCACCAGCAACAAATGCGCCATTAGTAATCCAGGTTACTAATGGCGCACCCCCTGGTGGTGCGCCATTAGTACTTTTGCAAAAAAAAGGAATAAAAACAATAATAAAAAAATAACATTAGTGGCGCACCTTCTGGCTGGTGTGCCATTACTAGTTACAACTAGTAATGGCGCACCACCAGTGGATGCGCCATTAGTATGTTTGGACAGGCGCACTAGTTCAAAAAAAAATTGGTACTAATGGCGCACCGTGGGCAAGGTGCGCCATTAGTAGTTTCAACACTAATGGCGCATGAGAAGGTGGTGCGCCATTAGTATATACTAATGGCGCACCACATGTCTGGTGCGCCATTAGTGTCATTTCCATCTATAGCCCTTTTCCTAGTAGTGCACATGTTTTCCCGTCGCAACACTCACCTGATGCCACAATTTAATTTGTGGAGATAGCTTTAATGCAACATGTAACGAATCATGGCGAATGATATCTCGTAGCGATAGAGATTTGTGGCAACAACCTATGCCAACGACGGCCGTTTCGTGGCGTAATACTCTTCCGTGGCAATAGTCAATTGTGGCAATAAACTATGGCCACAATCCTTATTTTCGTGGCATTAGGCATGTTGCCGCGACCCACCACACTTGTGGCAATAAACTATGGCAACAATCATTTTTTCCTGGCATTAGACATGTTGCCACGACCCACTGCACTTGTGGCATTAACTTATGGCAACAAATATTCTAGTCGTCGTAACAGTAAATTGCAACATACTTGTTTTGGTGGTGATAAATAGGTATCGCAACAAGTAAAATATTTGTAGCAAGAAATTATTGCGACAATTTAAACTTTCCGTGGCGATACTCTATTTCAACAAAACTTGCTTTGGTGGCGAAATAGTTATCACGTCGTGAAAAAAATTGTGGTGACAAGCTATTGCGACAATATAACGTGCTCTGTTGCAACATCCTAGTGCAACAAAACAGGTAGGCGTAACAACAAAGATATGACGCAACAATATATTTGCAGAGGTGCTAGCATGTGGCAACCGAAAGTGGGTTGTGGTAATAGCCTATTGCAACCGTAAAAAAATACAGGCTTTCAATTACAATATTCAAAACCATACGTATAATATGTAAATTCATAAAATTCATAATTCTCAAAGCAAATATCCATCAAATGAAACTCAAATGTAATTTCGCCATCCTAATTAACTGTGAAAACTAGAATGTCCGTGATGTAGAGTCCAGTCCAGCTAGTTCTTTGGATTCTGCAATCAAGAAATAAAAAAAATTCCAGTTAATGAGTCAAACATAACATATGCCATACAATTATTCCAGCCCCATTGTTAAAAAGAACTATCGCCAAACTAACTGGACTAATACTATGTCAGCAAGCATGTAATTGAGGGATCAGAACAATTATACAAGTGTAAATGTGTAAAACATAAGCACAAGTACATCTACTAAAAGCTTCTCTTTTGAGAAAAAAACATTACTTTATAACTTAACGATGCTGGGCTGAATCACCCTAAGCACATGCAGCCATAAGGGCTCGTACATGAGCCTCCCATTCCACATAGTGGTTAGGTTCGTACATCCTACCAAGGCTAGCAAGCTCATGAGCAACAGAGTTTGCCGAGCGACGACATACATTTATTTCATAATAAGAAAATCATAATTTGAGCTGGTACTTGGTGTCCTCAATAACACAGCATAGGCCGACGAGTCCACCTTATTGATATTCAGTGCTTCCATGAGGAGTTGCGAGTCTGTTTCAAAAATGACCCTCACGACCCACATATCAGCGGCAAGAGATATTGCATGGGACACTGCAATGGAGTCAGCGGCGAAGGCATCACACCCATGCTCATGACATCCTGCTCGTGCATACAGAATGGTGTCATTGTTCGATTGTACATCTAATAAAAGCTTCTGCTATTGATTTAAGTTGTGACTCGATGTATAGTTTCAATAAAGTTCATGTCCCTAGCTAGCACATATTTGTTTTTTTGTTTAAGTTGTGACTCCATGCAGCAACAACACATGGTAAAAGAGAACAAGCAGCTAGCTAATTATGAAGGCCAATGACGTATAAGCAGATGAACATGAAGAGAAAGCAAGGTTGTGCCTTACCATTGCTTTAAACATTCAGGAATTCCTTGCTGCAGCTTGTATGAGCGCATTTGAAGAAATAGCAGTACGCCTTGAACCTGAAGTCTTATTAGGACTAGATCTCTGTAACAGAATATTTTGCAAGTTTGGATTACTATTTTCTTTATTGTCAACCCTCTTCGTAGGCACCTATAAATAGAAGTGCACTTTTAGGAATGCAAGTAAGCAACATAAATCTTACAAGGTCGCAAGAATATGACTGTAATCACCTGTTGGGTTCCCATCTGTTGGCTCCATTCTGCAAACTTTGCCATCATGTTCTTTTCAAATTACAGTCTTGATGTTCGCTCCTCTTCCAATATTTAGTTGGACTCAGACCTTCTCAAAACTTACTTGCGAGTAAGATTTTGATCCAATTCTGTATTTTGTCTTCTGTTTCTTACGGTTATCGATGTTCTTTCGGCTGTGTTCCTATCAGTTCATTGAAACCAAATATAACCAGTCAGACAAGCCATTTCATCTTATAAAATAGTAGACAAAAAGTGATCTTAGAGATAACCTGAAATTTTGAATACATGCCAAAGTACTCAATCATCCATTCCCACTCTTTTGGTTGTAAATCTTCTGGCAGATTAGTCAATCTAGTTGCATCTGTTTTGTATGCCTTGTAAGAGGAGCTTAGAGTTGATCACCAGCCTCTATATCGCTCTTTCGCAATTTTGAGAACTTTTTCTTCTGTTTCTGGTGTATCTTCCAAGTCCCATCTGTCCCATATAGCATACAAGAAATGAATATACATAAGCAGTGCATCATCGATGGTAAAATAATATAACACATATGGAAAAGGTTGTGCGCACTATCATATCTGCAACAATGAGTCAATGGATGGTAGGGTGAATGCCCGACCACGTCCTCACTCCAATGAGTGGTAACTTTCTTTTCATTATGACTACCACGTCATCCTTGAATGAACGATAGTTCATTCCTACTATACCACCCAATTTTTCAGAGAATGTAATATTTAGCTTTGCAGATCCATTGGCAAAACACTTCTTAAATGCTTCAAAACCTTTTCTTCTTCTGTACACCTCGCCCTTTCTTCTTCTGTACACCAACTTCTACAGTCCAAATCATACAAGAAATATTGTATTACTCGGTATTAGATTGTAAGAAATGATGACACAAACATAAACGAAAGCAAGTACCATCCTGAATATATTAAAGAAGCTAAAGATATTGTACTGAGTGTGCACCCAAATAGTGAAGTACAGCTAAAGATGATCTTTTTCTTCCATGCATAAGGAAAAAGGATGGTTCCTTGACTACTAAATTGTTGGTTTATCTTCGGTAAAAGTTGCCGCCATGAAACTTTCTGAGCTAGACGCCGCAATGCCCACAGTGCATTTTCTTGTGTATATTTAAAAAGTCTCAACATGCTTGGTTTTAGAGGTATGTATATATGTATATAATGCATCAAATAAAGTCAGTCTTGTTCAGTTGTTCTGTTTAAGCAATTGCTAAGGGGAAAGGAAATCAGCCATGATGATTGAATACACTATCCTAATATCAGCTGGTATGAATGATATTCAGGTGAATAACACGATCATATTCTCTCCATGAGTCAAATAAATTATAAATGATTAATGTAATATGCTATCAAACTCCATCAAAGGGCCAACTTCGAAAATAATTATTTCTAGTCAGGTTCAGATGGTAGAAAGCAAAAATCTCTTAGGCAGTAACTAATGGAACAGTGGGGTGATTTCGTCAAATTACTAACTTGTCGCAACATGGCAACATATATAAAAACATACAGATGGATGATGGCGTAACTCTGCGAAAGGGTCTAGAAACCTTAATTTGATTCAGAGGTCAATCTACCATATTCAAATGTTAGAAATAGCACAGAACTATCGAGGAGAATATACTGTAAAAGGCACTATTTATCCCTTTAAAGGAAGAGTATGATGAGATAATACATGGTTATCAAGATTAGCTTTTCAAATGACTGCAGACTTTCCTAGTTGACATAAAAAAGCTGGAGAGACTGAATCATATTAACATCATCTATGGAATCTAGGGTCTGAATCAGAGATCCCTCGTACGTGTGTAAATAACTAACAGATAGGGCATAAGGCAGAGGATATTTTTTCACTCTACCGGGACACACCTCCGTGGTCCTACTGGACTATATTTCTTGAAGTAGTGCCCATGGTTTGGGGTTCAGTTTGATCTGAATATGTATCTACAGATATGCAAATAGAATGGGGTGTGGGATGGATGGATCGGAAGAGAAGAGACGAGACTTTGGAAGGGCAGCTGTCGGTGTCAAAACCGGCGGATCTCGGGTAGGGGGTCCCGAACTGTGCGTCTAGGTGGATGGTAACGGGAGACGAGGGACATGATGTTTTTACCCAGGTTCGAGCCCTCTTGATGGAGGTAAAACCCTACGTCCTGCTTGATTAATATTGATGATGTGGGTTACAAGAGTAGATCTACCACGAGATCAAGGAGGCTAAACCCTAGAAGCTAGCCTATGGTATGATTGTTGTTCGTCCTATGGACTAAAGCCATCCGGTTTATATGGATACCGGAGAGGGCTAGGGTTACACAGAGTCGGTTACAATGGTAGGAGGTCTACATATCCGTATCGCCAAGCTTGCCTTCCACGCCAAGGAAAGTCCCATCCGGACACGGGACGAAGTCTTCAATCTTGTATCTTCATAGTCTTGGAGTCCGGCCGATGATGGTAGTTCGGCTATCCGGACACCCCCCAGTCCGGGACTCCCTCAGTAGCCCCTGAACCAGGCTTCAATGACGACGAGTCCGGAGCGCATATTGTCTTCGGCATTGCAAGGCGGGTTCCTCCTCCGAATAATTTATAGAAGATCGTGAACACCAGGATAGTGTCCGGCTCTGCAAAAATAAATTCCACATACCACCGTAGAGAGAATAATATTACACAAGATCAATCTGCTGACGTATTCTGCGGCGTGACGTCACACCACTTCTAAGCCTTTACTTGAATTGTTTTTATTGTTCCACCTCAGCGTGTTTAGCGAGGCGGTTTCCTTGGCACGTCTTGTCGAAGCAGAGATAGTGTTCCCCTTATTCCGGGATTCCCATTAATACGGACGTGGGTAACCCAATCGCGCCCGTTGCCACGCCCCCTCCATCGAAGGCGGGTTCCAAAACGGTCACGGGGACGGCTCTTGGTATTCTTCCTCTTTATAATGAGACCAAGGCCCGTTCTTTTTATTCAATCCTGTATCAAATCCGCCCCTCTCCCTGAGTTCCAACACCCAGGGCTCCGAATTCAGGTACCTTCGATCCTCGACAATGTCCGGTCCTGATCTACGAGGCCGGTGGATGCCCTCCTCTGTCACGGAGGAGGACGTGCTAAAGCGGAGAGATGCCAGGTATTTAACCTACGAGATTTCGCATAGGCTGCCTGCCCGAGGGCAAGTTATCCCAACTCCCGAGCCTGGCGAGATCGTCGTGTTCACGTCTCACTTCCGTCAGGGTTTAGGCTTCCCGACGGATCCCTTCATGAGGGGGCTCATGTTTTACTATGGGCTGGAATTCCACGACCCGGCTCTGGAGTCCATCCTCCATATCTCATCATTCATTGTCGTCTGTGAAGCCTTCCTCCGCACTACCCCTCACTTCGGCTTATGGCTCAAAACCTTCAACGTGGAGCCGAAGATGATCGAGGGGCATCAGGCAGAGTGTGGCGGGGTGGTTATAAGCAAGAGGGCCGAAGCTCCATGGCCCAAGGGCTCTTTCCAAGAGGAGCTCGGCTTGTGGCAACAGGAGTGGTTTTATATCACCGCCCCCCGGGGCAGCAGGCAGAAGCCGCCGCCCGTCTTTCGCTCGGGCCCTCCACAGCAGCTGACATCATGGGTCAACAAGGGGCGTGACTGGGTCCGCCCAAAGACGTCCCCCTGTTGCAGGACCGGATTCGAGGCCTCCAAGAAAGGGAGATCAATCTGGTCGCAGTGGTGCAGGTCATGTTGATCCGGCGCCTACTGCCCTGCAAACGTCGCCCCCTCCGCATGTGGGAATTTAATCCGGAGGGGCCGCGAGCTCTTCAACACTTCATGGGTTTGACTCCCATGGAGATGTATAAACTGTTCTTCGGATCGCAAGAGACGCATCCGGAATTGACCGAGGACGCTGGCCTAAGCTGCAATCGCCCAGATACTCAAGTAAGTAGCCCTGTGTACGAACACATCATCCATTTATTTATCGTGAGCTTGCCTTTTAACCAGCTATCCCTGGACAGGAGTGGATAGCGCAAGCAAAACTGATACGGTGTACGGCCCCCCTCCCTGAGACCACGCAGGATCCCGTGTTAATCAAAATGTTGGAGGTTGCACCTTCGAATGAGGGCGAAGGGGGGCACGGGGAAACTGTCACCTCTGCCAAGGAGGCGTTTAGTAAGGGAGGAATCGAGAGTCCCTCCTTTCAGGGGGATAAGAGGAACGCTTCCGAAGACCCGGAGGCCAAGGCCTCAAAGCGGGGAAAGAAATCTGTACCGGAAGGTCCTGCGCCAGAAAGCGCCCCGGCCGTACTGTCTCCTCGGAGGAATCAGCCCTCTAACAAGCCGTAAGTGAAAAGGGGGATTTAATAATTATCAGACACCCCTGCTTAATGTCTAAAGGTAACGAAGTTTTTACCTTGTAGTTCGGATCCCAGCCCATCTCACCACAGCTCATCTTCGGGAGACCTTCGTCCGGAGATGATGGAAAGCGAAACGCCTTCATCTGCTGCCCCATCGTGCGGGGCGGATGACCCTGAGGTGTCATCGCGGAGGGTCTCCCCGATTCCGGCGGGACCGAAGAGTTGGGTGCCCATTGGAGTACGGCCGGTGGAGCTGCATGATTTGCTTAACAGGGCGTCCATGTCAGAAGATCACCGCACATTAATGGGTGATGTGATTGAGAGGATCTCGTCCGCCGAAACCGGGTTGTATGAGGTCGTCGGAAGTTTACTGACGGGATTTGAGGTACGCAAAAAATGACATACCTGTTGACAGTTTTGCACATGAAGTGCGCCCTGTATAGATAGTAGCCCCCGAGACTTGGTATGTTGTCGAAAACGATAGCGTGCCTAGGATCGTAATCTCGGTTATTAACTGTCGCCTTTCCCATGCAGGTGGTGGAACGTTCGGTGGCCAGCCGGACTGATGGATTTGCCGAGCTGAAGAAGCAACTCGACGCTGCAGATGCGGACATCTCGCTGGTCAATAGATGACTTGATGAGTCACAAGGTATTTGGTTGCCCCGCGGTTGGTTAGTAAGGGAGCTGACGCCCATTCCTTACAAATTGTATGCTTAGATGCAGATGGTGCTGCTGATGTGGAGGACCTTCGAGCAGAACTTGCTCGGGCCAAGGAGCAAGCCAGAAAAAGCGAGGCGGCTGCCTTGAAGGCAGCGGAAGGGCTAGAAGCCGAGAAGGTTGCTCACTGCCGAAGCAGGGAGGAGATGGCTGGAATGGCCATGAAATTAAGAGTTGCTACCGACCGTCTAGAAGTTCTTGAAGGAGAACGATGAGCGGAGCGAGAGGACCTGAAGAAGGCCGATGTCGAGGCCAAGGATGTCCGTAGTGCGATGCGGGCTATGAAGGAGGAACTGCGTCAGGTCGGAGACATTGTGGCTGGAAAGCCCTTTATGCTGCGTAGGAAGTTCACGGATCCGAAGTATGCTCAGCTGGGCCGATTGTACGGTGCGGAGGATCCTTATCTGGATTTGGCGGCGAGTGCGGCTGACGCAGTCGTGCACTTTCGAAGCCAGGAGGATCATGAAATGGAACAGCTTTTCTGGTCTCAATTCCATAGTCCGGAGCGTCCACTTCCGTTGAGTGATCGGCTGGTTGAGTGGGCTGAGCTGAATAGATTTTCCGGACTGGCCATGATGGATGTGGTAACTCATCTGTGGCCGAAAAGGCCCAAGCCGAAGAGTTATTTTGGCTTGTTGCAGCAATTCCTTGGGGCAGTGCCGCATATTAAGGTGATGAAGCGGTCGGCATGCATAGAAGGTGCGCGGATGGCTCTCGCCCGTGGTAAAACATACTGGGCGGAGATGGATGCCACTGTTGTTGCATCCCGGGGTTCGGACAATAGCCGATTCCCCATCGATCATTACTTTGAGGAAGTCCTGCAGGGCGCTCGTATAATAGAGTCGCAGTGCTCGAAAGATGTTATGTTTGAATGACATGTATGATTTCTAAGATCATGTTTATAATGCAATGACTTTTTATACTTGTGTGTTCAAGTATTGAACTATCTCTTGTGCGGCCGTATATGTATGTATAATTTGAAAGATGGCAGTCTTTGGCTTCAGCCCCCACGCACATGGTGCGGGGGTGTTTGCAAAAAGAAAAACGCTTTTTCACAATTAATCCAACGTCTTGGTCCTTTTAAGAAGGTGATAGCATAGCAAACTAGGCAACCGGACTATAATGCTTTATCACTTTCACTTAGCCATAGGAGCTCGAATGTGGGGCTACTATATAGCCCCTGATGGCACCGCGCTTCTCCGAACTTGGGGCACGTATGTGCCTGACCGGGAAGCGGTCCTTCGTCAAAGCGGAGGAATTCTAAACATTCCAATGGTCGATCGAGTGGTTGACCAGTCTCTCGCTATATCATGACACTCAGTTTTCGGCTTTCTCTACTGAGGTGCTCTCCCAGCCGAACCGGGGCACAATCGCAGTAGTTCTCCTGGTGCCGCGTTAGCCGATGATACGGAACATAAGGCAGCAAAACACAGGAGCCGGGCAAACCCAACATTTGACCAAAGACATGATTCGGAGCCGATGCATATAAGGCCTAACTCGAGACGCCGAACACTCCCAGAGGTGTTCGGTCTTTATGATATCGGGCAGAATAAATGCCCTAAGCCCCAAGTGTCCAGGTACAGGCGGGAACTTCTGACGCGGCCGATGCCAAAACGCCAGCCTCCTCCTCGGCTCTGGTAAGAAACCGGGGGATGTTTATCAACAAGAGACAGTGAGAAAGGTTTACGCAGGGTCTTAATCTGAAAAGAATCCTTGCAACGGGTCCCTACTGCACGTCTGCGCCTGTGTCTCCGTTGTGCTGTATCCTGGACGGGTGTAGCACGTGCTTCATCTGTAAAAGAGAAGGACTTAGTTTCTAAGAAATATCGTGCAAAAAGTGTATCAAAATAAAGTATAATTTGGAAGATGAAGAAAGTTGAGCTTTATTAGCTTTCATCATTTATGCGTGCGGCCCCCTAAAAAAAGGGGTATGCGGCTGGGAAGCCCCTTGTTAAGTTACGCCGGACTCGTCTAACCATGTCTGAGGTCTAAATGACCTGTTTTTAGGGGCTTTGACCTGCGAGGTCGGAATAATGTGTGGCCGTCTAGGCAGCCGCACATTCTCCATGGTTGAGAGACACCTGGAGTCTTAAGAATATGCCACGTGGACCGGGCATTTTTAAGCATAAGAGACGCGTAATGTGGTATTGCATTAAAACGGGCGAAAGCTGCACGCCCCAGTAGTGCTTAAGGGCTACTGCTAAATGGGGCGATGGAGGGTGAGTTTTTCGCGACGGAGGTTGTCGAATGAACCGAACACGACCCCTAGTGGTACAGAGCCTATAAAATTGGCTAAAAAGGCCTGGCGTCACTCCTTTGAAGGAAGTGCTTGCTATAGCAAATTTTGGTGGGTTCTATCCCCAGTCTGCGGACGGTGTCCTGGTATAGCAGGGGCCGCGCTGCGTGTTATCACGTGAAGTGAGTTCACTATTTTGACTTCTAATGGGAAAGTCTTTTGGTTTCCGGAGCGCTGCTTTTGGGTTTCATCACTTTCACTTGGTGTGTCGAGCCCTTTGTGTTCGGCGTTAAGTCGGCCGGACTACTTGAAGACCCAACAATCTCTGTGGGTATGGTTTGCAGGCCTCCCGGAGGTACCGTGTATTTGACACAGTCTATCTAGAATCTTGTTGAGGTTGGATAGCTCGTCACTGTTATCCTTTAAGGGCAGTGTTTTGTTGTTCGGCCGAGAGCTTTTGAATCCGGCGTTGACCGCCGTACTATTTGGGCCATTCTCCTTGTTCCGGCGCTGATCTTTTTTGCGTCGTGATTTCCCATTTCCATCCCTGATTTCGGATGTACTCGGGTCGCTGGTGCTGCATCTATCCAACCAGCTGTCCTCCCCCGCACAAAAGCGGGTCATGAGACTTGTTAGTGCGGCCATTGTTCTTGGTTTTTCCTGGCCGAGGTGTCTGGCGAGCCATTCGTCTCGGACGTTGTATTTGAAGGCTGCTAAGGCTTCAGCGTCCGGACAGTCGACTATTTGGTTCTTTTTAGTGAGGAACCTATTCCAAAATTTGTGTGCTGATTCTCCGGGCTGTTGAGTTATGTGACTTAAATCATCTGCATCCGGAGGCCAGACATAAGTCCCCTGAAAATTTGCTCGAAACGCATCCTCAAGCTCTTCCCAACTCCCAATCGTATTTTCTGGGAGGCTTTTAAGCCAATGTCGGGTCGGCCCTTTGAGCTTGAGGGGAAGGTATTTTATGTCATGGAGATCGTCTCCTCTTGCCATGTCTATGTGTAGGATATAATCCTCAATCCAGACTTCGGGGTCTGTTATTCCGTCGTATGCCTCTACGTTTATGGGTTTAAATCCCGCTGGAAATCCAGGATCCAGTACCTCGTCAGTAAAACATAGTGGGTGTGCGGCGCCCCTGTATTTGGGTGTGCCGTTGTCTTCAAATGCTCGGCTGGTTGTGTTACTTCCTGGAGTCTTCTTTTTTGGCCCATAGATAGACCTGGCCGGGTTATCCTTTTTCTGAAGATCTTTATGCTGATCATATGCCGGCTTGTGTGTGGCGCCCCGTGTTGCTCTTGGCCTGTCATCTGGTCGTCTATCCGGCCAGGCGGCCCCTTTCTTTTTTGACTGCGGGGGCTCGAAGGCCTCCTCGTCAAAATCGGGCAACAGCTTGTGCTTCTGGTAGCTCATTGTCTGGTGACTAGTGCCGTATTTATCTGCGGTGTTGAGTACTTTGCTCCATCTCATTCTGAGTGTGTCTTCCGCTGTTTTGAGCTTCCGCTTTTGCTTCTTCAAACTTCTTGCAGTGGCGACGAGCCTGTTATGGAGATTCATATGCTCTGGTGATGTGAGATCATCTTCGCCGGGGATGGGTTGCTTGTCCGGTTCATGTCCGGCTGGCTGCTTGTTGACGTGTGCGTCGTCCACTGCTTCGCCCTACTCTAGGGTCCGGTCCATATGGGTACCGTTTTTGTCGATGCCGGTCTTCGGGCGGCGCTTGCGTCGCCGCTTTGTTTGTCTATTGGGGGAGTTTTCCTTCGCCACGTCCCGTTTTTCCTCATTGTCGCTTCCTTTTGGTGTGTCCACCATGCATACGTTGTGGGATGGGGTGGCTTTCCTGCGCCCGTTAGGCGCTGGTTCTTGGTCGTCCCCGGCATCGTCGTCCATACCGTCGATGTCCTCGGAGTCGTAGTCTAGTATGTCAGTTAAATCATCGACAGCGGCTACCAAGTGGGTGGTGGGTGGGCTTTGAATTTCTTCGTCGTCTGCATCCCAGTCGTCCTGACCACAATCTGGCCAGGTCTCTCCTGATAACGAGAGGTATTTTAGCGAACTCAAGATGTCGCCGAAAGGTGAATGTTGAGAGACGTCTGCAGCGGTGAACTCCATGATCGGCGCCCAGTCGGATTCGATCGGGGCGGGCGCAGGAGGTTCGGAGTCCGGCGAGGAGTCCGGCACCTTGGAGTCACGAGCTTTATGAGGGACGAAGTCAGTGTTTGGCTCTATCTTCGTAGAGGTTGCAGCCCCCGAGGCGGTGTCTAGGCATCCATCCTCGATCTGCGGAGCTGGCTCCGAATTGAAGATCGGAGTGGTTTCGAGTGCGGCCTTCAGGGTATTGTCCGGCGGCAGAGCTAAATCATGCCCGACATGACAGTGCGGCACGCTCGGCTGTGGCTTGAATCCGTCGAAGATCAAGTCCCCGCGGATGTCAGCCGTGAAGTCCAAACTTCCAAATCTGACCTGACGGGCCGGGGCGTAACTTTCGATCTTCTCTAGATGGCCAAGCGAATTGGCCCGCAGTGCAAAGCTGCCGAATACGAAGATCTGTCCGGGGAGGAAGGTCTCACCCTGGACTGCGTCGTTGATGATGATCGAAGAAGCCATCGAGCCTATCGGTGACGACACAGAGGAACTCTCAATGAAAGCACCAATGTCGGTGTCAAAACCGGCAGATCTCGGGTAGGGGGTCCCGAACTGTGCGTCTAGGAGGATGGTAATAGGAGACGAGGGACACGATGTTTTTACCCAGGTTCGGGCCCTCTTGATGGAGGTAAAACCCTACGTCCTGCTTGATTAATATTGATGATGTGGGTTACAAGAGTAGATCTACCACGAGATCAAGGAGGCTAAACCCTAGAAGCTAGCCTATGGTATGATTGTTGTTCGTCCTATGGACTAAAGCCATCCAGTTTATATGGACACCGGAGAGGGCTAGGATTACACAGAGTCGGTTACAATGATAGGAGATCTACATATCCGTATCGCCAAGCTTTCCTTCCACGCCAAGGAAAGTCCCATCCGGACACGGGACGAAGTCTTCAATCTTGTATCTTCATAGTCTTGGAGTCCGGCCGATGATGGTAGTTCGGCTATCCGGACACCCCCTAGTCCGGGACTCCCTCAGCAGCCATCCCCGTCCAGTCCAAGACCTTGGATTGGGAGGAAGCTCCATGGCCATGGCGGAGCAGGAGCATCTCCGAGCAGGCCCTTGATGCACGGGCATGGCCGCGTTGTCGGAGGCGCGCGAGCCCTGGGCGACCGTGGCGGATGGATCTGGCCACCGCTCGATCTGGTGGTTCGATCGGGAGGGGAGGGGAGAGGGCGGGGAGCGTGGACGGAGGCCATGGGCGGCGCCGAGATCTGAGTGTGGGTGGCGGCGCGTCGAGGAGGAGCTCGTGGGGGAGGGGGTTTGAGCCCGGGCGGGCATTGTCACGGCATTCAACACTGAGGTGGTGTCGTGCTTGGTCCAGATACGGGATTGATGGGCAAGGAGAACTCCGTCGGTGCCGACGCCAAACCGCATCGCCGCCGCCGGCGGCATGGCCAAGGACACGGAGACGCGGCCTACATCGGCGGGCGCAGAGGAGAGGGAGGAGAGCGAGATCGAGGAGGACTGGAGGTTAAAGGAAGGGAGGAGATCGGGAGGAATAACCTGACGAGTAGCAGCTGACACAACTGTGGTGCGCTGTGTTGACGCCGTCATGACGCCGGCAGCACAGAGGAACCTGGGACGAGAGGTCAGATCCAATCGCTCGTGAAGACGCCGTGGAAGGTAATTAGCGGGAAGGTTAAATATAGGCTATTTTTTTGGTGGGAACAAAGACCCTAATTTAGGACCTTTTAGCGGGAGGTAAAAAATATTGGCGAAACAACAGTACACAAAAATTAGGTGGTGGGAAAGTAATTTTTTTGTTTTAAAAAATTAATTATTTTTTGATGGAATTTTCTAGATTGTAAATATATTTCGAGTATTTGTAAAAAGTTATATCATGGTGATAAAACCACCAAATCGGATAATTGTGAAGCGGTGATTCGGCGCCCTCCACTATAACGTCCTCATTGTGAATATTTGTATAGTCGTCGCCATTTGAGGGAGCCAATTAACGAATGAAAAAGAGCTTTCCTGTTATATTGTAAAATAGCCATCATATACATCGAAGCAACCGATACAAATGAACGACACACACCCAAGGCAAGATACACAAATACCGGTCACCGACACACAACCTCAACGACTACCAAGCACCTATAAGACGTGCAAAAAAGGGATTCATTTAGAGCCGACGGAGACCACCAGCACGAGGAGCGATCATCTTGGAAGATGTGCATCGGACATCCCGGACCGATGACTCCAAGACGATGCCGGACCGGAAAGGCACGACTACGAACATCGTCACCGTCCGATCCGAAGATCAAGTTTTCACTCGGAGTAATACGGAAGGAGTGGGAGGAACACGACGTCCATGGATATCTTCACCGTCAACCAGTGCACAAACTAGGTAGGTGATGTACCACAGTGCTTCAACCCCTCCGCCGCAACCCTGGTTCGCCAAACACACGCAGCAAATTAGGAAGGTGTTGTTTCATCATGGATCTACACTTAGGTTGGGATATGTCAAAAAATTGGCCAGTTCTGAACTACATATCACAAAAACCTCATGTGACCCTCACTTCAAAACTATTAGGTTATACTCTTGTCTCGAAATATAAGTACTGATGGGATGGGTTGATGAGAGGGTCTATCTATGTCAGTCTCGATCTCACTTTTCAATCTTGAGATGGAGTGATCTCAGCATCTTTCATTTTACCGGACAATTCGTCGAGGGTTTGTCCACGCGAGAGTAGGGCCAACGTAATATGTCGCTTTTGTTAGAGATTCAACTATGTAAATTAAACAACCCTGCATCACGACGCCTTTGCCTGTTGAATCCATCCTACATCGGATCCACTCGCAAGGGCGTGAACGAACCATGTTGCCGCCGCCGCTGTCGGGCTTCACCTAGTAATGACCTCTAGCTGCGGTAGGGGAGGGGATAAGCGGGAGGTGGGGCGTTGGGAGGCGGCTAACGATCTCTCCCATCGCCTGCGAGGGCGACTCGGGATGGTCCTCCGTGCCAAAGTAGGTCGAACATAGTCATGTTGCCTATGTTTTACTGAAAATAATAGAGATTCAACTATGTCAACTATCAACCAAACAAATTTAGTTTTGAGAATCACTTATTGGAATATCGCACATTTGATAAAAAAACAAAAAAGTATCCAGATAAGGCCAACGATTTGTCTCTTATTTAAATATTCATTTTCAGATATAAAAAACCTTCAAGTATTGGACCGTTGCCTCGTCTTATCCGCCCCTTCTTTATGTATTCACTAGCAAACATGCCCGTGCGTTGCAACGGGAGGAAATAAATCATCCCTCATGCACACACAGATGACATCAACAAAATTCTTAAAATCTTTCACTGTGTGACACGACAAACAACATGATAAGTGGTGTTACACAAAAATATAATGACGGGATGATTTTTGAAGTGTACTCAATGTGTTTCTAATCCATTAGATAACAGAAATATCTACCTAATTGTCGCTATCTCTTTATGCCTCTATTGAAGGGTGTTTAGCAGGAAGGGGGTGAAAAAGTAAATTTTTTTGGAGGAAATGGTCAATAGAATTACCGTCAGTACACACCACCACCGCACCGGACCACCGCCGCCTAGGGACACCTCCTGGAGGCGTGCTGTCCCGCGCCGGAACACCACCGAGAGGAAATTGGCTGGTGCCGGACCCCTGGTTGTCATGCCGACATATGCTACCTACACTACTTAAGTAGGTAAAAATATGCAACCAAATTACTTTATGAATATCAGTTTAGTTTTTTAAAAGAATGCAAAAATAATGAGGTCATTCGGATTTGTGGTTTAAAAGTTGCAGATAGTCAAAGTTTGGTCAATAGAATTACTATCTTCTTTCAAAGTTTGGTCGATCATGTATTTCCGTAATACTATCGAGTAGAGTGTGTCCGCGTTCGCGCGATTGATCAGACACCCTGGTGGAGCGCGTAGGGCTCGCGCGATGGATCAGACGCGCGTCTGGTCGGTTGCGCCTCTGTTTCCTTCGCTCCATCTTTCCCACGATCCTTTTCCTCTTTCCTTTTCACGTGCCGGACCCTGGTCAAACTACCTAGAGCGACCTGAGTAATACCTCGATCCCCTGTTCCGCCGCTGCGCGACTCGAGCGCTGGCCGCATCTAGCATCCACATCATGGCGGCGCGATGAAGCAGTCCACACCGGCATCTCCCTACCGCTCCCCTCTCCCTCTAACGTTTCTTCGCCACCCGCCGCTCGGCGCCTTCCGCCCGTCGGCCTCCTCCTCACTGGATCTCGGCTGGTCGATCTTGCCCGTGGGCGCGTGGCTGGACCGTCCGACACCTCATCTCCGGCGCCAACGGACCTGCCATCCTGCTCACCTGCCCGGGTCTCCCGTGCACTTCAGTGCAATGCCCTGTAGCAGCTCTCCCCTGGTCAGCCATCCCTCTGCTCAGCACCGCCTGTACTGGCTCGCCTGTCTCCCTTGCGACCAACGACCTGAACAACAATATTATGATTTTCCGCTGATGTTTCCCTCTATATTTTTCATTGCAACTGCAGCAAATTTAGATTCAAAATACATCACATGGGAATTAGTACTGTGATATACATACAACATAAGTATGCTGATTTTAGTTTGAAAGTAGCAGACTAATTTTCCCTTGCTTGTTGTTTTATTGGTAGCTACTTTCATGCTCTTCCACATCTTCCATAATAAGATGGTTCAGGGAAATAATAAGATAGAAAACCCAGGCAAATTTCAAAACTGAATCTGATGAACATGAATGTCGTTCGTATACTTTAGTTCAGTTCAATCTGTTCCCTGCTCATGTGCTTGTATAATCGCAAAGCTGCTGTCTCGGGCTCCTTGGCTTAAGATGGTGTCTTCTTAGTGATGTTGCTCCAAAACATTTTAGGTTGCTTCACACCGTTCAGTATGCCCCTCATCACTAAATTCACGCACACGTGGTCTCTTCTTTGGCTGTCATGACTTTGGTAATCAATTATCTTCTACCAAAATCTGTTAAACTTCTATATTTTTAATATAATGCTTCTTAGAATGACTATATCAGATTCAGTTTGACTACAATGTGGAAGCCATAAGAACAAGATTTTCACATGACACGCTTTAGAGAAATAATGCAAGTGACAGAAGATCTTCTAAAGAACGGGTGACAGAGGTAAAAATAGATCTGGAATAATTTTCAGGCCATGGGATTAGTGTAATATTGCTCTGGCTTTGATTTGGCCATCCCTGTCCTGATCAAATGATCCCTTAAATTAAAAACAAAGAAATCGTCTCAAAGAAATCAAAGTAGCACTGACTGAGCTATTTATGCATTAGCAAACAGTACAGGAGCTTTTCCTAACATTTTAGTCAGAACCATGATTCTAAATACTGAACCTCAAACCAAAGAGAAATTAAACAAAAAACACACTGAATGAGAATTCATGGAACATAAGCAGAAACACATAGGAGATTTAATTGAGTGAATCGTTCAAATCAAACCATCTATAAAGATTCATCTAAGGCTGCAACCATTCAACTGAAAATCCTAAAGATTAAATTGCATGACAAGTATCATACACTGAATCAAGTAAAGAATCAAGCAAGTATCTTGAATCTGATGGATCACCTGCTGCCGACGACGGATCCGGCACCTTGGCCACCGGGATTGACACATCAGGCGCCTTGGGGGTCGGGGTTGGGCTGCCGACGACCTCGCCATCCCATCCGACCGGGGTAGAGGCTACAAGGTAAAGGAGGTCGGGAGGGTCTGACTATGAGGCGGGAGAGGAAGGGATGCGGTATAGCCAACTACTAAACTGAACTTATTTACCCTCATGTCACATGTACTACCATGTGACAGCAATACTATTTCTTGTTCCATCAACCAAATTTTGCTTTACAGTGTATAGATAAATTTGGCTTTACCATGTGACAGTAATACTGGTATGTATGTATCCCTGTTGTCTTGTCTTGTAATGCAGCTAGTGATGCTATTGACTGTAATACAACTACTAATGCAGCTGTTATGTTTTTTTAATAGGACTGGCTTTACGGAGATAAGGCAAAATGACACGAGATGGGAGTTGGATGGACAGGGAAAGAGATTCTGTTGAGTGGAAAATTGGCATGAAGGATTTCTTGAAATTTGACTTTGATAGTGCTCACCCAGACTCAACAGTCCCATGCCCATGTAGGAGATGTCTCAATATTGCTCCAAAAAATAAAAAGGATGTTCATACTGACTTGTTGTTCAATGAGATGGATCCAACCTACACTCGATGGATATACCATGGTGAACAATCCAATGAGGGAAGCATGTCTGAAGATTCTGATAATGAAGACGATGTAGATGATGGTTCTGGGGTATGTGACATGCTCAATACTCTCATAAAGGGCGCAAACATGGAGGCAATGCAGACATTGGTGAAGGTGCGGGAGACATTCATGTGGATGCTTCGAGCGGTGATGAAAGGAACTAGGAGCCAAATGCAACAACCAAGGTCTTCTTCGAACTATTGAAAGAGGCATAAAATGATTTGTACCCAGGTTGCAAGGATTTCACGAAGCTATCTTTCATTGTGAAGCTTTACCAAATCAAGTGCATGTCCACGATGACCAATAGAGCATGTGACTTAGTTTTGCAGATGTCCACGCAGGTGCTGTCAAAGGGTCACTGCATTCCTACTAATCTCGCAAAAGTAAGGAAGGTGATCCGAGATCTTGGGCTGGACTGCAAGAAGATACACGTGTGTGTTAATGATTGCGTGCTATTCCGTAATGAACATGCTGATGCAGAAGAATGCCCTGTCTGTCATGCGTCTCGATGGAAATCTACTCCTACCAGTGCTAGAAATTACAGTACATGAAGAGATCACTAGTTGGTGCAGAAATGATGACGAAGGATCCAGCGTTGACGTTTCGGTCATAGAAAATATAAAACCTATTGAGTTTGAAGATGTCTAGTTCAAATCTGATGATGATACAGATGATGATGAGGCTTACGTAAATGATGGCCATGTTGCTCCTTTGGGACAAGAAGAATCGGATGATGACCAGGGGTTCTTTGTATAGTTTTTAATCTCTTGGTATGGTGCTTTTCACATGTTTAAGCCATGAATATAATACCCTGAACTTTTTTGATGGTTACCTACGAGTAGTATCTCTCCTGAAGTTTAATCTGATGTGAAACAGGTTCAAACAAGGCACCCCTGCATAGTGTCATCTGTTGTGGCAAATGAGAACAAAAGCTAGTGCCCAACACTAATAGTTTGGTGATGAAGAGAAGAAAAGAGTAGTTGTTGTTCTTTTAGTGATGAAGAGACTCGAACCTGATGATGATATGAATGATGATGAGGCTTACGTAAATGATGGCCATGTTGCTCCTTTGGGACAAGAAGAATTGGATGATGACATGGGTTCTTTGTATAGTTTTTAATCTCTTGGTAAGGTTCTTTTCACATGTTTAAGCCACGAGTATAAGTTCTTGAACTGTTTGATGGTTACCTACGAGTAGCATCTCTCAGAAGTTTAATCTGATACGAAACAGGTTGAAACAAGGCATGCCTGCATAGTGTCATATGTTGTGGCAAATGGGAACAAAAGCTAGTGCCCAACACTAACAAATTGGTGATGAAGAGAAGAGAAGAGAAGAGTAGTTGCTGTTCTTTTAGTATTGTTGCTATTTTCCTTTTGACAGTGATGCTATGTACACAATGTTGCTATGAACTTGTGGTGTTTTAGTGTTGTTGCTATTTTCACTACTTTGCCTTGAATTTATGGTCTTTTGTGAACAATCTATACTAGTATGGCTGCCGAAATTTGTGTGTTGTCATTTTGAAACATGTGGTATATATCTTGCTGAGATGGTTTGTTATATCCTACTAAAATCGTGTGTCATATGTCCTTATATATATCTTGATGTAGTTAGTTGTTATGCTGCTCAATTGGTGTCTGAAGAGCTGTTTAAATGGAGCCTAGGAGTGTTTAAAAATAGATATTATGCAGCCTTGCGCAATTTCTCTGTTTAACACATAATTTTATATTGAATCTCCTTTTTTATTAACAGCACACATAAACACATACACTCACATCAAGCAAGATAGAGAAAAGTTAGGAAGAGAACATGAGGATTTGCTGCTCAGTTCTCACGACTCACCTTTGTGAGAAGGGCACTGAGCTTGGCGTCTTTTGGGTGCCGAGGACAACCTTGCTACCGGAGTAGGTCAGTAGGGTGAGTGGAGGAGACCTTGGCGGTGCAAGAAACACTAAAGTGAAGGGCGTCCGTGAGTGTGCAACGCTTCGCACGCGCGTAAGCGAGCGTTCCTCCAAGTTGTGGTACCACCGATGTCCATTTTGCAACATATGTGACTAAAATGCAACTTAGGTGCAAGTTGTAGGACCTAATGTGTTAATACCTTTGTATACTAGTACGCGACTTTAATCAGATCCTGTGAAATAGTATAATAAATAAAGGAAAAATCAGGAGCACTATAGAGAATATCGTTGCAATATCCTGCTCCTTTTTCGGCAACACTAGAGGATTGTTGCATTATGTTGTACGTATTACCATGCTCAATTTGTCGCAATATGTAATAGTTATTGCAACACAAGGAAGGCGAGGCAAAAAGTCACCCTATTACAACCAATACATGCTTTGTTGCATTAGTATCTATGACTAGCGCCACATGTCAGAGTTGTTGCAATATATGTCTAAATATCACCACAAAGATGTACTTTATTGCAATACCTAGCCATTATTGGAAAAAGATGGCCAATTCATGCAACAGGACAGAATTGTTGCAATATCACTACCGTATTACAACGCCGATGTAGCTTGTGGCAATACATGGCTTCTATTGCAACAAAACAAGTACTTAGCGCGATGAAACAAAATTGTGGCAATATGTAGATCCTATTACCACAAACTGGAATTTTGTGGTAATATAGCATTTTATTGCAACAAAAGATGGTTGTAGCAATATTTTTTGTTGCAATAGACCGGAATCCTTGTAGTGGCTACCGGGAACCTCGACTGCCTACCTCAACATGTGTCAGGAGATCCGAGACCCACAGGTGCATCAACAACTGCAACACGATCTGGTGGAGCACCTGTGGAGGCTCAAGGGCGATGCCGAGAACGACGTGTGATGAAATATGAGTTTTTATTTGTTGAACTATATAATTTGTATTGAATTGTTTGTTAAACTATTTGATTTCTATTAATTTTCTGTGACGAATTATGGAGGCAAAAACACACTGAACCACGCGCGAACTATGTGATAAACTATTTGCTTTTTATTTGTTGAATTATTTATGGAGAATTCACACAGAAACACACCGAACTGCGCCAAATATGGGCCGATTCACACAGATATCAGACCGTTTTTGAACGAAAATGAGCCGAATAATGGGCCGAAATCGGCGCCTGGGGGCGACGACTGGGTGCCCAACCGCCCCCAGAGCCAATTTTGCCGCCGGCTCGCCCCCAGGCAGCGTTTTTATGCCTCCTGGGGGGGCCAACGGATGGAGATGCTCTAACTGCGACAAATGATGCGCATGTGCTGCGATACTTACCGCGTTGAAAAATGACCGTGGGGTACCTTGATAAGTGATATTTTCTAAAAAAAATAGTAATAGTTGCATGACTACCAATTGGCGATTGCTATATGACGCTCACCTCGTCAAACTGTTTTCAAAATACACATGAGAGAGGAAGCGAACGAGTAAATGGATTGGCCCATTTTAGCGAGCACAAGTGACTAAAATATCCGGTTTTGGGAAGCTTCTAGAAAGCCCTGAATGGTTTTGGGAACCTTGTAGGAGGTTTATGAACTTATTTTCTTTTTTTGTTGTCCTTTTCTACTGATTTTTTCGGTTTTCTCTTTGGTGTTTATTTTAATTTCTCCTTTTATTTTGTATTTTTACATTTTCTTGTGTTTTTGTCATTATTTTTGAAAAAAAAATTGTTCTCTATTTATAAAAATCAATTTCAAATGATATTTGTGTTTTTACATTTTATTCAGAATTTCCAAAATCTCATTCTATTTTTCTCCCAAATTCAAAAATGTTTGGCTGTTTAGATTATTTTTTTTGCAAAATGGACAACATTTCTAAAAAAAGGTTCCCTTTTTTCAAAATTTGTTTACAAATGGTCAGCATGTGCTTTTTTCATAGGTGAATTTTTTGAGCAAGCTTTATCTCTTGAACCATATGTCCAAATCACAAATCGTTTTCACCATGCGTTTTTCACGTTGAGGTCTTCGAAGTTAGATCTCATATTAATAGGTTTGGACTAACTTTGTTTATGGAAAAACTAGAAATGGAAAAATCGTAATTAAAAAACAAGATAAAAATATAAATTAAAAAAGGAAATTAACAAAATGAAAACTGAAAGCACAAATGTGCTTCACTTTTTTTTGGGAAGCACAATTTTCTTCACTTCTTTGAGGGAAGCACAGCTATGCTTTCACTTTTCGAGGACAACTGTGGTTCGCTTTTCGGGGAAGAATATTCGTGCTTCACGCAAAGTAGAACTCTGTTTGTCACCTCTTTTAGGGAAGCACATCAACACTATTTATGCTTCATTGTGAGCACAACTGAATTTTTTTGTGCTTCACACAGAAAGAACAACGAAAAACAAAGAAGGCAAAGCATTTAAAAACCAAAAATACAAAAGGAAAGGAAAACCTAAAAACACCAAGCGAAAACCGAAAACACAGAATATACAGAAAAAACAAAAAACCTGCAAAAAAACCAAAAAATCATGCAACAGCAGGGTGCGTCAGCGCATGACACATGGCAACTCTGGGGTGCACCACTTGGTGGTTGGAGTACTGTCGGGCACGTCTGCTTGAAAGCCCCCAAAGGGATACCCATAGATGGGCGCCCCTTATAGCGACCCAAACGGCTGCCTCGCCCGTGAACACTCTACAGGGAGCCGATGGTGGTCCATCTCAGTAGGGAAGTGGGTCATCGCGCTGGCGTCATGGTGATGTCACATTAATTTCATTTTTTACTCCTTTTTTTAATAAATATATTTATAAATTTAAAATTACTTAAAATAATAAAAACCGTGAATTTGGAAAATGTTAACATAGTAAGAAAAAGGTTAGTGCAATTTTAAAGGTATAGATCGCTTTTAAAATAATGTTTGTGTCAACAATAAATGTTCCTGTGTTTGAAAACAATGTACGTGATATTTTTTGAAAATCTTTACAATGTAAATAATGTTTACTGTTCTATAAACAATGTCTCAGACCATTAACAAATATGTGACATTTTGAAGAAATTTTCCCGCATTTCAAAAAAATGGTTTTGACATTTACAAAAATATTATAGGATGTAAAAGAATGTTCTCGTAATTTTAAAATATGTTTCAACATGTATATGTGTTGGCCATGTGTTCAAAACATTGTTTCAACATATATTTGAAAGAAAAATGTTTAACGTGTATAAAAAATCTTTCGCATGTGCTCTAAAAATGTATATCGTGCACTCAAAAAACGTAGACATGTGCTAAAAAAAGAAAACCAGTAAAAACAAAAAGTGAAGAAAACTGAGAAAGAAAGAAAGAAAATAAGAGTATAACGACGACAAAAGGTAAAAACAAATAAAACCATTGAAAATTAAAAAAACTAAATTAACTAACAAAGAAAAGAACCACAGAAAACTGGTGAAGAAATTAAACCCAAAGAGATAAAAAAGAAAAGAAGGAAAACAAACGGAAACAGAAAAAGCAAAGCGAACAGCGAACCAACGAAGCAACAGTGAGCAAGCGACGAATGGACAAATATTGGCTGGTCTAGTACTCTAGCGGGTAGGAAATTCTTCAGGCGCGACCTGCTTCCATCTCGCCATAAACGAGATATAGTTCTCGTGCCCGTGTTCTAGATTTTTTTTTTGGAGGCAAACCTGTGGACAATTTTTTTTGAGGGGTAAAAGCCTTTTATATTGATTAAACTCCACAGAGTGTGGGATACAAACTGGGTCATGTGGCTGGTCAAGCCACACATGACGCCCCTGAGCTAAAGTAAGAGCAAACTTAGCTAGATTATGAGCTTCAAAATTAACTACTCGACTTTCAAAAATAAAATTACAGGTAAAGGCGGCCGATCTGGCCTGAATTTCGTTGATGATGGCTCCATACACCCCTTGACTGCCCTTCACAATGTCGTTGACCACCTGTTTTGAATCCGAAGATATAACAAGATTATGAACTTGGAGATCTTGTGCTAATTAAATAGCTTTCCGGCAGGCTATAGCCTCCATGGGTGCGGGATCATACACCTCGCCTATTACCAGAGCCGCACTTCCTAAGTAGGTGCCTTGACTGTCTCGACAGACAGCGGCCGCGGACCCCCTTCTTTGCGCCCTGATCCCTGCATCCACATGTATCTTTACCAGTGGCGAAGCCACGTTATCGCTGTACGGTCAAATGACTACACAGGATTTTTGCAAGTCGAAGAGCCCTGCCTTAGGCTTACCTCACCGTTGAGTACAAATTGACAACACAAGCGCACTTGTTATCTGCTTAGCGTGAGATTTGGCTGGTCCATATAGCAAAAAGAACCAACACAAATCGTAATTAACTACCTCGCTCAGCAGATCCTCAAATCCCGTGATTAGCCTTATTCTCTCTCCTCTTCACTTTCTGTGTACATGCTGCACATAGGGCTGCAAGAAAAGCTCGAGGCTCGTGAGCCGCTTGAAATGAAATTATTTTTTGACTTGACTCAAGATCGACTCAAAAATAAACGAGCTGAGTTTGAACACTTTATGTAGCTCGACCAAAAAACGACCCGATCTTGAGCCAATGTTGGCTGGCTCGATTTTAGCTCGATAGCTCGAAGAATATCATTATGTTAAATGATCATGCCATGTATGAAATGGAAATAAGATAATTTATTACCATATATGTTGTCCATAATTTTTTTCCATTTTATTTACCAACGAATATGAAAACTTAATTAAGTGCAGAGAAAATTTAGGCCTAAGTATGGCACGTGGTTGACTATGTGTTAAATATCTTATATTTTTGGCAAAGGTTTCCCACATATTCACTTTAATTTTTTTGTTTTTCATCCATAGATTTATATTTTTTTTACCATCTCATTTAGCTCGAAACTAGCTCGAGATCGACTCGAGATCGTTACAAGCTGAGCACGAGTCATGTTCTACAACTTGATCATGAGCTTCACTCAGTTTGAGCTCGCTCGAATGTTCATATGAGTTGAGCTGAGCCAACTCCAACTCGCTCGAGATCGACTCGTTTGCAGCCCTAGCTGCACACGGAGCACACCGAGCATTGAGGTAGCCAATTTGCTAAAAAAAAACGTGGATGCAGCCCGCCCTCAGCCCTCAGGAATCACCACCGACGAGCGTAGCAAGCCCTTCTCCTTTTATTCCATTTCTACTTGTAAGTTCTATGTTATCTTCTTTCTCTTCGGTTCTTTTCATCTTAAAAAACTAAGATCTTGTTTATCTTGGCAAATCTTATTTTGTCACTTGTCAGTTCTTAAGTTTTGTAATGGTAATGGATAACGTATCTTTTCTTTTTTTGTTTGAGAATAATCAGTTTGCAATAAAAGCTCTTTTCTTTCTTGTTTAATTTATCTACATCTGTTTTCATTTGTAAATCTCGACATCACTAGGTCTAGATCCTGGCACCGCCACTGATCTTTACGAAGCCAGCTGGTGGAGCAGCCGGTCGCCTGGCAGGTGTAGCAACGCTTGTTGCCCTAGGAGCATGGGTCGTAGCTTTTTTCTCCCTGACCACCCCCAAATCCCTGATGAAGCGAGTGATGAATTCTTTTGTTGCATGTGGGGTTTGAAAAATCGCCTCGTGGATAGCTTTCCCTCTGGAATAGATGCTCCCATGGATAAACCCATAGCACGCTAAATGGGTCGACCAAAAACATTATCATTCTACTACATCGGGCTTGAATGGGCTGACTGGAATCGTCATCTCCCAGATCTAACATCGGGCCTAACTGGGGCGACTTGAAACTAATGTTAGACAGCGAAAGAGGGGAAAATGACTTTGGACCGACGACCAGCGAACCTTTGTCCGGCTCCGGCCAAGTGTGGTGGACGGCCGGCAGCGACTTCCTCTTCCGCGCCTTTGTCTCGGCAGGCACGTCGCGTACGCTCACAAGAGCACAGGTGGACGGAGAGCCGCATAACGAGACGAGCTGGCTAGAGAACGACCGGGTCAAACTAATCAAAATTAAGTTGCTGAATCCTTTCCTGCTTGTTATAATAAATCCATCGATGTGTCCATTCGTTCCATTGGTCACTGCAATGCAGAGCTCCACGTCCATCTTGACCATTTCTCCTCCCATGCACTACGTATGCACGTGAATCCGGACAAGATTGATCTCTCTATATATAACCATGTAGGTTTACTTGTTCTCCTCACACCCAGCCCAGTGTACAGTTCAGTACTTCATCAGTAAGTAGAAGGAAGAAGAGTTACTCAGTGCCAGTTTCTGTGCTCAAAGATCTCAATGGCTTCACGGCATATGCTTGCCGTGGCGGTGACAATGGCCGTGGTCTTCCTCCCGTTGCTGGCCGCATCGGCCACCGTCCATCCCGTGGGCGATGGCACAGGGTGGACGCTCGGGTTTGACTACACCGCCTGGTCCGAGAGCAAGCAGTTCACGGTTGGCGACGCGCTAGGTAGCCAATCAATCCAAGTCTTATGACACGCCAAACGAACGGAGTATACACTATTACTTGCTCCAAAAATTCTCCATACGGATTAGCTGTTTGCACTTATTTATTTAAAAAAGACGAGCATTTACCATCAATTTTAAATAAATTCATGATCCTGTATCAGAAAATTGTAAACAAGCTCGAGCTAATTTGCAGTGTTCAATTACAAAAAGGCCTCCCATAACGTGGTGGAAGTGAGCGGACCGGACTTCAAGGCATGTAAGAACAGCAAGGGCACCCTTGCCTGGACCTCCGGCACCGATCAGGTCCACCTCGGCGATGCAGGGAGGAGGTGGTTTATCTGCACTGCGGGGAACCATTGCAAGATGGGCATGAAGCTCAACATCACCATCCTCGCGGCAGACGCATCTTCTCCTGCCCATGCACCCGCTCCGTGGGCTGCATCATCGTCGACTCCTCATCTTGCGTCCAAGCGGCCATTCGTTTAATTCCAAGGGGTGATATGATTTCATGCTACAGGCTGTCATGGTCGGCGTAGGCGTGTCAATGTGAGAAACCGAGAGTGTTGAGTTGTGCATGGTTTTGTAGTGGTATTTTATCTCTTACTATTTGTTTGTTACATTAGCTAAGGAATATCGTTGGTTGCAACACTGTGAATTTGTGCCCTTGAGATTTCTTCATTCAAAGATTAATTCTAGTAAGGAACTCCTAAAGGACGAGAGAACTGAGAGAGGGGATGGTGCCACCATGGCCATGGTTTGCGAGCTACTCCACGTTCATCCTAAACAGGCTCATGGAATTCCGGGTTGGGGTGATCAATCTGCTCCCTAAATGCATGATGACTTGTGCTTCTCGATAGGGATGGTGTCATCATTAGCGCTTACTATTATATTTGGGGCGAAATCATGATGGTGGTACAAAAAATTAACTGTCTTTGTCACTTTGTACGCAAGTTGGGCACAAGAAGAAGGCGTTTCAGAAAAATATGAGGCACTATAAAGGAAATTGTGAAGTTGGATCGCTGATAGCTGGGTGGCGAACACACACACATGGAATCCTTCCCGGTCATTATTGGTGGAATTGCAGACTGGATTCCTTCCCTTTCCAAAGAGTTAAACCAATTCTCGTAGATGAAAATCAGGTGAATCAAGCATGACAATAATTCTCACCTTGTCTTCCTAGGCTACTACCATCGTGCCTCCCACCTAATTATTAGTGATCGGTGAAGCATCAATCATCTTGTTCTCTTCTTGTCGCATGCAATTATTGGGTATAGATAACTAGATCGGGATCGCGCCTTGGCGCGAGGGTGCCGGTCCAAATATTTTGTTCAAATAGGTAATGCTAAGTTAGTAGTAATCCAGGTTCTGGTGCCATATTCTTATTTTGATGCTGACAGGTGGTGTCTAGCTCAACACATTACCCGGATGTAAACAAAGTACAAATCTTTGCAAGAGTAATCAAACATGAGATCGTCTTTATAGATAATGTAACTGTTGCCAACATATCTTGGCGCATTGTCTGGTCCATCCCATAGGTGCAGCATGCCTAATCCTAATTAATGACATAATGCCAGATCCAAAATAAAAAAAAGAGCAAAGTAGCTGCCTATGATAGATTGCTATTTGATTGGACAACATAAAGACCCAAGCAAGGAATAGTAATAGCCCATGTCAATAGGGTCACAACTATACATTCATTACATAGGATAGAAGGTTCACAACTATACATTCATTATAGAGGATAGATGTTTAATCTAACAGAAAGTCAGAATACAAAATAACAAAGAGCAGAGTAGCTGCCACTACAAGAAATATGTCAACTTGTGACCACCGCTATTGGTCACTGAAAGGTCATTGTTTTTCATTTGCGACCTTTTTGTGAAAAAAAAACAGATGGTCAAAAGCTGGCGGTCGTAAACTGAAATTAACGACCTTCTTCGGGATAAGGTCGTAGATGTTTGCGATCAAAACAAAAGGTCGTGGAACCCATGACCTTTTGTTTTGGTCACTGGTTTCAGACACATCATCATCACACATCATCATCACTGTAGGAGTAATCTAGTGTAGACAAATACCATGAGAGGATTGTTCACGGAATGGTAAATTGAGGGATTCAGTGCTAAGTCAAACGAAACCAAACCACGCAATTGCGAGCACCATCCAAGCAATTCAACGAAGCAACGAGCAAGGTACTATGGAACACGGGGAGGAGCGATGGACGACAAAACCAATGGCGCATGCATGGCTCTCTGGGGCACAGAGCCAGCAGCTGCGTCCCTTCTGGGGTCCATGCCGCTCTGTCAATTGTTGTTGCGGTTCATATCATTGACGCTTCATTTCTGTTTGCAAGCAGTGCGCCGGCGGGCAGGAGGGGAAACGTGAGCCTGACCTGGAGTAAACAGGCATAAGAATGTATGTCAGATGCAGCCAAAAAACAAACAAGATGATTAATCATTGGCAACAAACAGTTGAAACTACACAAGCCTTCCATTTCCTTGTATGGCATGTTTGTTTAGGTTCCATACAGACGTAGAAAGCATATATCAATCAAACTATACAAGTAGTAAAAATAAGAGGGTGTGCAAGCAAGCAAGCAAGAGATAATGTTCCACTGAAAAATAGAGTATTGGCAAAGAATAGAGTATACAAGCTACACAAGTCTGTATACACTAGATTAGGAAATGAATGAAGGGGGACACCTGAAACTATACAAGTCTGTCTGTAATTTATACACCTAAAACTATACAAGACTAGATTAGGTAGTGTTCCACTGTTTGTTTCCATTTGCTTGGTAGGAATAGATAGATACATAGATAGATACATACATAGATAGAAAAAGAGCAGCACAGCTATCAAGTGAAAAAAAATCAGTGGGTGGATTGATGTGTTCCACATGTGTTCAACCGTGGTAAAACTCCCTATGCCGATCGATTGCGTACATGTTCTGTGAGGCAATTGGAATAACATTTTCAGATGCACCTAGCTCCTTGATTGAGTGGGGAACCCTGATTAGTTTTTTCCCCATTATACTTCCTTCCTGAGGAATCCCAACTGCTATCCAAATTGAGTGGTGACAGAGTTGTATACAATACTACTAGGAAAATAGTAGTATAGGCAAGTAGTGTGTGTAATCCAAGGACATCACATAAAAACAAGAAGGATCTGCTTCGCCGGCACGCGCTAGTACTACAGTCAGTCAGCCATCTGGAGTTGGAACGACAGGGACAAAGCGAGCAGGGGAACAAAATTCGCCGCCTCGGCGACGAGAGGAGGAGGGGAGGCAGACCTGGGAGAGCGGGTTGGTGGAGAACTCCGGGATGGAGAGGAACGTCCTCGGAGACGAATCCCTTGGCGCTTCGATGGGCGACTTCACCTGGAGGGAGCACTCTGCATGCGCAGGCAGGATGCAGAGCAAGTCAGACAGCATGAAAGACGAGGCAAAAAACAGACTGAATCGAGGCCGATCTGAGAACCTGCTTGACGAGGATGAGGAGGTCGGGGTTCTCCTGGAGCGCGAGGGCACGGAGGATCTTGGCGACGGAGAGCGGGAGTAGCGGGCGGGCGGGATCGGGGTCCTGGAGGACGTGGACGGCGCAGTCGGCGCCCATGGCGAGTGCGGTGCGGAGCATGTTGGCAGCCTGCGCGGGGCCGACGGTGGAAGCAACGACCTCTGAGGCGGTGCTGGCCTCGCAGAGCCGCAGCGCCTCCTCCACGCCAATCTCGTAGAAGGGGTTCATGGACATCTTGACGCTGGCCATGTCGACGCCCGTCCGGGAATCGGGACAGGAAGAAGGTGTTGTGGAGGTGGGTGGCAGCTGCGCGAGGGGAAGGGAGGGGAGAGGTGGATCGCTAGGGTTAGCTATGCGAGAGAGAGAGGGGTGGATCGCTAGGGTTAGCTGTGTGACAGCGAGAGAGAGAGAGAGAGAGCGGAGGGGTGGATGGATGGATGGATGGACAGATGTTTGCCATGTCACTGATCCATGCCACAGCTAGTTTGTACCCTCTTATTCAGGAAAACATTTAACCTCTGATAGTTAGTTCAAATAAACCAATATTTTGTACATGTGTGTATTTAGGCATGACAACCAATGTTAATTTGGGAGGTTTTCATTTTCTTTGCTCAAAAGAACCATTTTTCATTTTCAGAGTGACCAAAATGTGTTTTTTTGTGAAGGAACTACCATACATTTGTTGCAAAATGGCACTAAATCATTTTTCTAAAATATTAGTCCATATTTGATGCATAATTTACAAAATGGTTGGGTGTCAAAAGTTTTGATCCACCTCTGGTTAAAAAGACAAATTTCCGCCGATTCACTAGGAAGCGAGTCAAATTTGAACTGCAGCTGCATCATAGTTTGCTCTTTATTTTTTTTCCAAAAATCATTTCTAGGTACATAAATATATATTTAATCAGAGAAACATCAAAAGTTTTCCAAGATTCAACCACTAGCTAGGAACGATCATTCCTACCGTTCTGACCGCATATTGTAACGGGCATAAAAATTTCAAAAATATCAAAAAATTGGAAAACCTTCGCATTGTGTCATTATATGTGACCAAGTTTCCAGGAAAAATAATAAACTTGTAATACGACAGTTATTTTAAAAAAGTATTCTCTGAAATGAGCTATCATGCATGAAGATTCATGGCTTTCAATCCAAATGATCAATCTTATGGCCATATTCATGGCATAGTTTGTTCAAATGATCTCATATTGTGCACAAGGGTGCATCTTGGAATTCCAAACAATGTTCCCTAAGGGAGTTTTCATTTTCTTTCCAAAGAAAATTAATTGTCCATTTTCCGAGTGCCCGAAATGAGTTTTTTTGTGAAGGACCTACCATATATTTGTTGCAAAATTGGACCTAATCAATTTTATAAAATACTAGGCCATATTTAATGCACAATTGAAAAAATGATTAGGTGTCTAAAGTTTTGATCCACCTCTAGTGAAAAAGACAAATTTCCGCCGATTTAGTTGGAAGCGGGTCAAATTTGAACTGCAGCTGCCTCATAGTTTGCTCTTTATTTTTTCCAAAAATCATTTCTAGGTAAATAGGTATCTATTTCATCAGAGAAAGATCAAAAGTTTTCCAAGATTCAACCACTAGTTAGGAACGCTCAAGCCCGCTGTTTTGACCGCATTTTGAAACGGGCATAACAAATTAAAAAAAATCAAAAAATTGGAAAACCTTCGCATTGTGTCATTATATGTGACCAAGTTTCCAGAAAAAAATAATAAACTTGTAATACGAAAATTATTTTTAAAAAGTGTTCTTAGGAATGAGCTATCGTGCGTGAAGATTTATGACTTTCAAGCCAAATGATCAATCTTATGGCCACATTCATGGCATAGTTTGTTCAAATGATCTCATATTATGCACAAGGGTGCATATTGGAATTCCAAACAATGTTGCCTAAGGGAGTTTTCATTTTCTTTTCACGGAAAATTCATTTTCCATTTTCCGAGTGCCCAAAATGAGTTTTTTTTGTGAAGGACCTACCATATATTATTGCAAAATTGGACCTAATCAATTTTATAAAATACTCGGCCATAGTTAATGGACAATTGAAAAAATGGTTGGGTGCCAAAAGTTTTGATCCACCTCTGGTGAAAAAGACAAATTTCCGCCGATTCAGTTGGAAGCGGGTCAAATTTGAACTGCAGCTGCCTCATAGTTTGCTCTTTATTTTTTCCAAAAATCATTTCTAGGTACATACGTACCTATTTAATCAGAAATACATGGTTTGACGGCGATACATTGAGGTTTGGACGGTGGCCGAGGGCCCCAACTGTAGAGCGCGTAAGCTCGCATGCCCGTCGCGTGGTCACCGCGTGACCGCGGTGTTGCCATGCATTCTGGGCGGACTAGGAATGTCAAGTGGGTTGGGCACTCCCCAGGTAGGTGCTAGGAAGAGAATTATAACAGAAGATTCTCATGAGGATACCGAACTATGCTCAAACATGAATTAGCAGCCAAGTGTTTGATTAGCGGTACGGGAAATGCACATGGCCAATGAGCGTGAGTTTTGGCTGAGGATGATCATATACTAAGAAGAATGTCTTCACAAATTTTTAGGGAAAACAAGAATATATAAATAACACTTCCTTCACAAAGTGCTGCTCTGAACAGAATAGGAAAATGAATATTGTTGAATTATTTTTGAACTAGGCAAGGAAGGTTTTTGACATATTTGTTGAAGATATGATCCAAACAATTTATGAGAATTTTTTGGGAATTTTTGGAATAACATAAATATAGGTTGCTTCACAACCTAGGGCAAAAATTGACACATGGACATGACACATAGGCAAAACTGATGAGATGGCGCCTAGTCATCGCAACCCACCACAATTTACAAGGCTATGACCATATATATTGGTCGTTAACAACTAGAAATAAGGCAGCGAACTAGTGCTATTTGCTTTATGATCATTTCGTGTAAGGAAATTACGACCTTTCTGACCAAAATAGTTGCGAT